>NC_133649.1:113807687-113990803 GCF_009905375.1 Apium graveolens
GTATGCTAGAGCCATTAATATTTCTGAAAAAGAAAGTTTTATCTACAGTACTTCTTGTGAAGTGATTTTCCAAAAGGAACTTTGATAAAGTGTCATACCAGGCTCTAGGTGCTTGCTTCAGTCCATAAAGTGCTTTCAGTAGATAATAGACATACTCTGGAAAATTTGGATCTTCAAAGCCAGGAGGTTGACTAACATACACTTCTTCCTCCAAATCTCCATTCAGAAAGGCACTTTTGACATCCATTTGGTAGACCTTGAAATTGGCATGGGCTGTATAGGCTAAGAAGATTCTGATGGCTTCAAGTCTTGCAACATGAGCAAATGTTTCATCAAAATCTATTCCTTCTTGCTGGCAATAGCCTTTAGCAACCAATCTGGCTTTGTTCCTTACTACTATGCCATTTTCATCCATCTTGTTTCTGAATACCCATTTGGTGTCTATTGGATTCTTTCCTTTAGGCTTGGGTACCAGCTTCCAAACTTTATTCCTTTCAAATTGGTTTAGCTCCTCCTGCATAGCTAAAATCCAATCAGGATCTAACAACGATTCTTCTACCTTATTTGGTTTTTCCTTTGACAGAAAGCTGTTATATAGACATTCTTCCTGAGTTGCTCTTCTTGTTTGAACTCTAGAGGAAACATCACCAATAATCAGTTCAAAGGGGTGATCTTTTATCCATTTCCTTGGTTGAGGTAGATTAGCTCTAGATGAAGAGACCTCAATATTGTCTTGATGTGTGATTGAGTTTTGATTGCTAGAAACTCCCCCTAAGTTTGTGGATCTTTGATTTGAGAAAGGGGTACTTTCTATGGGTGATCTACCTTGACTTCCTGCTCCTTTTGATAACCCGACGGATGGTGAATTTTGAGTACCGATGGATGAGGCAGGTTGTCTATCGACGGATGAAGCATTTTGTAACTCGACGGATGTAGAGTTTTGTGCTTCATTGGTGATAGATTTGTCTGTATTATCCTCAGACACTATTTCTTGATCACTTTCATCATCACTTCCATCACTGATCATCTCAACATTGTCGAATTTGAGGCTCTCATGGTAATCTCCATCTTTCAGTCCTTCAATCTTTTTATCATCAAACACAACATGTATATATTCCACAACAATGTTGGTTCTTAGATTGTAGACTCTATATGCTTTACCAACACCATATCCAACAAAAATTCCTTCATCTGCTTTAGCATCAAACTTCCTATTTTGATCAGTTTGATTTCTCAGAATATAACATTTACAGCCAAAGACATGAAGAAAGTTTAGAGTTGGCTTCTTGTTCTTGAACAATTGATAAGGAGTCATGCATCTTGCTTGATTAATCAGAGAGATGTTCTGAGTGTAGCATGCCGTGTTTACAACTTCAGCCCAGAAATATGTTGGTAGTTTTGATTCTTCAAGCATTGTCCTTGCAGCTTCAATAAGAGATCTGTTCTTTCTTTCCACTACTCCATTCTGTTGTGGAGTCCTTGCAGCTGAAAACTCATGCAAGATCCCATTTTCCTCACAAAATTCTCTCATGACATAGTTCTTGAACTCAGTTCCATTGTCACTCTTGATTCTTCTAACTTTGAAATCAGGATGATTGTTAACTTGCCTTATGTGATTGATGATGATTTCACTAGCCTCATCTTTAGACTTTAGGAAATATGTCCAAGAGAACTTTGAGAAATCATCTACAATTACTAGGCAAAATCTTTTCTTTGAAATTGACAATACATTGACTGGTCCAAACAAATCCATGTGAAGTAGTTACAGAGGCTTTTCAATTGCTGAATCAAGTTTCTTCCTGGATGATGCTTTGATCTGCTTCCCTTTTTAGCAGGCATCACACAGTCCATCCTTTCTAAACTCCACTAGAGGAGTGCCTCTTACTAGTTCTTTCTTTACCAGCTCATTCATGGTCTTGAAGTTTAAATGGGATAGCTTCTTGTGCCATAGCCAACTTTCATCTTGACTTGCTTTGCTGAGAAGACAAGTTACAGATTCTGCTTTGGTTGAGTTGAAGTCAGCTAGGTACATATTTCCTCTTCTCACACCAGTGAGAACCACTTTGTTGTTTTGATTTTTAGTCACAACACAGGCTTCTTTGTTGAAGGTTACTGAGTTGCCTTTGTCACAAAGCTGGCTGATACTCAACAGATTATGTTTGAGACCATCCACTAAGGCAACCTCTTCAATGATAACATTGTCCTTTGAAATCAAGCCATATCCCACAGTATAACCTTTGCTGTCATCTCCAAAAGTAATACTTGGGCCAGCTCTCTCCTTAAACTCTGTGAGCAGGGTAGAATCACCAGTCATGTGTCTTGAACAACCACTATCCAAGTACCAAAGATTCCTTCTGTTTTCCTGCACACATCAAAATCAAATCAAGTTGATTTTGGTACCCAAGTTTCCTTGGGTCCTGCCTTGTTAGATTTCTTCTTCTGTTTCTTAGGTCTTAACTCATTTGACTTAGGAATTTCAGATTCTTCCTTAGTCATTTGGGTTGGGCCTTTGAAACCATTTAATGCAACAGAATTATCATGCATATTATGGCTAACAGGGAATGGCATGCTTGGTGCAAACATGTTATTCCAGTAAGGCATGCTAAATGGCATTTGAGGCATGCTAAATGGCATTTGAGGCATATTATATGCAGCATAATATGGATTAGGTGCAAATGGCATATTAGCAAACTGTGCAATCATATTCTGTGTAGGGATAGCATTAACAGGCATGGGAGGCATGGCATTCATGTTAGGAAATTGAGGCTGAACAGACATGGGAGTAGGCATGGCAGATTTGCAATTAACAGATAAATGATTTACACTACCACACTTGACACAGATTTTTCTAGGAGCATATTTATCAGGTGTGTAGTTATTGTGTTTGTTAATCCCTACTTTTCCATTCCTATTGTTTTTCTTTTTAGTCCCTGTTTTTACCTCTATTTTCTCAAGTCTGTCACTTAACTGTTTGACAGTCATGTGACCAACATTAGCCTTTTTCCCTTTCTTAGCTTGACTTGACTCTCTGGAAACAAAGTTCTTAGAAATAGACCCATACTTATCATTTAGCTTGATTAATTTGGCTTTGCTAATGGGTTTGCTTACAGCCGACGGATGAGGATTTTTATCATTTGACGAATAACACTTTTTGTTATCCAACGGATAGTCCTCATCATCCGTCGAGTCTACATCTGTCAGCAACCCATCTACCAAAATAGGTTCTAGTTTCTCTTTATTCTTTTTTCAGGCTTCATCACAAAAAGACTCAATTCCTTGAACTTTCGTGATTTGAGCATGAACATCCCTGGATGTTTTCCATGCTTTAATCACCTCTTCTTCACGCTCGAGCTGCTTCTTCAAAATTTCTTCCTTTTTCAAGTACTAAGTTAATTCCTCCTTGGCAATCTTACACTCAATTTTTAGTTTCTCAAACTCAACAAACTGAGACTCAAGCACATTATTCCTCTCACTTAAAAACAAGTTGTTTTCTTTGATTTTAGCATTTTCTTTAGTGAGAGACTTAAGTGTAACACGCAAATGATATAATTCTGTAGACGTCATTTATTGCATCATTACACTCAGCTTTAGATAAATGTGCAAGGTTTGTAGTGATTACCTGATTGCTTGAGGAAATTGTCTCTGTTTCATCAGACTTGGCCATTAGGGCTAGATTTACATAGCTGACATCTTTATCTTCATCCAAACCATCAGCTGCCCAGTCATTCTCTTGTGTAATGAAAGCCCTTTCCTTTTGTTTGAGTAGATCAAAGTATTTTTGTTTATAATCCACAGACTCAAACCTTTTCTTACTGGAATTTGACTTTCTACACTCATTTGCAAAATACCCTGCCAAGCCATATTTGAAACATTTGAATTTTGACTTATCCACCATGTTTCTATTTGGCTTGGCTGCTCCAAAGTTCTTCTTGAACTTGAGCTTGGAAAATCTTCTTGAAAGAAATGCTAGGTGCTCATCAATGTCCTCCATGTCATCTTGGCTCAATGAATCTTCACTTTCAGCTAGCCCTTTACCCTTATTCTCACAGACCATTGAAGTTGATTCTACAGCTTCCATCTTCACTTCCTTATCCTTTTCCAGATCAGCAACTAGTGCAATGGATCCTCCTTTCTTCTTTCCTCTCTCCATTCTTTCATCCTGCTCTATCTCAAGCTCATAGGTCTTAAAAATGCCATACAGTCTCTCCAAAGTAAACTCCTTATAATCTTATGAGTTTCTCAATGAGACTGTCATTGGTTTCCATTCCTTTGGAAGAGATCTGAGAAATTTCAGATTGGAGTCTTTAGTCTGATAGACTCTTCCATGCAACTTAAGAGCATTTAGTAGTTTTTGGAATCTACTAAAAATGTCAGTGAGTGACTCACTTTCTTCATTGTGAAAGTGCTCATATTGCTGAATCAGGAGCTGCATTTTATTTTCTCTTACTTGTTCAGTGCCATCACAAATTATCTGTATTGTGTCCCAAACTTCCTTGGCAGTTTTACAGTTGATGATGTTATCAAACATATCTACATCAACACCATTGAACAGAATGGTCATGGCCTTTTTATATTTCCTGACTTGTTCAATGTCAAGATCAGACCATTCATGCCTTGGCTTTGGAACAGATGGCTCGTTTCCTGTTGCAGCTCTCATTGGAACATGAGGGCCTCTTTCTATGCAGTCCACATAGGCCTCATCTTGAGAAAGCATATGAAGATGCATCTTTACCTTCCAATGATGGTAATTATCTTTATCAGGAAAAGGAATCTTGACTCCAACATCTTTCTTGTTCATCTTGCTGAATTCTTTTGATCTTTAAACTCTTTGTAGATTAAGAGCTTGCTCTGATACCAATTGTTAGTCCCTTAAAAATGTAGCAAGAATTGCAGAAGGGGGGTTGAATGGAATTCTTGAACCTTTTTCTTGAAATAAAAATGTTCAACTCGATTATAGATATATTTGTTTTGATTAGCACAATGCGGAATGTTAACTTAATTGAATCAAAACATAAGTAATTAAAAATAAGAGTCTTTAAAAAACTTTCTGGTGGATTTAAACAATTCCACCAGAGATATATATAATATATCGAGAGGACTCTGTGTGCAGAAATGCTCACAGCTGCTTACAAAATAGAACTATTGAGAATACAGGAAATGCTAAAGATTCTTCTTACAAAGATTTCTCTGTTTTTGTGTTTCTCAGCTATTTCAGTTATTTTTCTATTTGCTACTCTCTTGGTTTATATAATACCAAGATTACAAAGTCAAAAAGACTGAACAAATATAAAATCTAACAGTCTTAAGCTTTGCTGCTTTTCGTCCTCTATTACCCAGTTAATGGGCTTCCACAGTGTGTTTGTATACATCTAGACGGTTGTGTGTCAGCTTTCACTGTTCAACTGCTGTTTAAATTCTTCATATGATCATCCGTCGACTTTCAGAATATCCATTGATGATTTAATTGATCATCCATCGAGTGCTATATTAAACATCCGTTGATAGTCATTTGATCATCCGTCGATGGCTTTGTTAATCATCCGTCGATAGCTATTTTGGCACTTGACTCTATATCACTTATGCAGAATTACAAGACATCAATTATGTACAATTAATCAACCTATTCTGCATATCTAGTTAAAGTCAACATGACTTATATGCTACTACAGATTCTATACAAAGGTGCATACATAACTGTGCTACAAACTTATTATTACATAAGTTACTCACTCGATGGATAATAAGTTAATCATCCGTCGGGACTACAATGAGTTATCCATCGGGACTATAATTTTTATCCGTCGAGTGCTACATAATTTCACTAAGTAAAATCTACTTGGATGTTTTGTTTATGAAATCATCAAGTACACAACATATGCACAACAGTTGTATGTTGCAGTCATCTACATCTCTTCAACAACTTCACAGTATATGGTGGGTGATTCCAGCATGGCATAGTTAAGTTTGCAGTTCTTCACAAAATCCATCATTTTGTGGTAGTCACCAGACTGTTGAATCCCCTTGTTCACAATAGCAGTGAAGTTGTTCTTCTCATAAATAAATCTAGTTTGAGACATTATCTTGACGACAAGTGCCATTGTTAGAGAGTAGATACTTGCAGAGAGAGAGAGAGTAAGTACTTTTGAGAAAGAAAAAAATTAGAGCAGATGATTTTAGAATGATAAAAGAAAAGTAATGAAAATGAATTAAGCTTTTATACTATCTCAAAAATAACTGTCAAAAATAATAAAGTAAAATAAAGTAACTAATAAAAATTGCCCAAAATAGCCGTTTAAAAATAAACTGTAAAAATTCCATCAATTATCCGTCGTGTTATACTTGCAAACTGTAAGTATACTCGATGGATAATGTTCAGGGAAT
Organism: Apium graveolens; assembly: GCF_009905375.1. NCBI lineage: Eukaryota > Viridiplantae > Streptophyta > Magnoliopsida > Apiales > Apiaceae > Apium > Apium graveolens. The sequence continues at coordinate 113,814,069 of NC_133649.1, forward strand.
TAATGGCTAAAAATAAGACAATTCGACGGATGAGGATAAATCAGTTATCCGTCGAGTCATAAAATATTCCAGAAAAGTAATTAATTTTATTAACAAATAGTATACCGACGGATGATCAAACTCGATGGATAGTGATCATCCGTCTAGATGTAAACTTTGACTTAGCCAAAATTTCATCCATGACAGAAAAATCAATTAAATTTCTGGATGCATTACAACTTGCAAATAATCTATAAAGATTCAAGAGTAATTTAGCATACCTAACTCACTTACCAACCTTGAAAAGGTGGATTCATCCAGTGGCCTGGTAAATATATCTGCAAGCTGCTTTTCAATTGGAACAAAATGTAGTTCCACAGTACCATTCATTACATATTCCCTTATAAAGTGGTACTTGATGTCTATGTGCTTTGTCCTTGAATGCTGTACTGGATTTTCAGTGATGGCAATTGCACTTGTGTTATCACAAAAAATGGGAATCCTTTCAACTTGAAAACCATAGTCTAGCAATTGGTTTTTCATCCACAAAATATGTGCACAGCAACTGCCAGCAGCAATATATTCAGCTTCAGTTGTAGAAGTAGAAACTGAATTTTGCTTTTTACTGAACCAGGACACAAGCTTGTTTCCTAGAAATTGACAGGTTCCTGTTGTACTTTTTCTATCAATTCTACAACCTGCATAATCTGCATCTGAATAACCAGTTAGATCAAAACCAGAATCTCTAGGTTACCAAATGCCAAGTTTTTGTGTTCCCTTGAGATATCTGAAAATTCTCTTAATAGCTACTAAGTGAGATTCTCTAGGATCAGCCTGAAATCTAGCACACAAACATGTAGCAAACATTATATCTGGCCTACTAGCTGTTAAGTACAGAAGTGAGCCAACCATGCCCCTATAACTTGAAATATCCACAGACTTTTCAGTAGTGTTTAATTCAAGCTTAGTTGCAGTGGCCATGGGAGTTTTTGCAGATGTGCAATCCATTAGATCAAACTTCTTTAAAAGATCATAAATGTATTTAGTTTTACTAATGAATATTCCATCACTAACTTGCTTAACTTGCAAACCAAGAAAGTAAGTTAGTTCTCCCATCATACTCATTTCATACTTACTTTGCATCAATTTGGAAAACTTTTTGCAAAGTTTTTCATCTGTAGAGCCAAAAATAATGTCATCTACATAAATTTGTACAAGTATACTAGAGCCATTAACATTTCTAAAGAAAAGAGTTTTGTCTATAGTACCTCTAGTGAAGTGATTCTCTAAAAGAAACTTTGTCAAAGTATCATACCAGGCTCTAGGTGCTTGCTTCAGTCCATAAAGTGCTTTCAAAAGATAGTAAACATATTCTGGAAAATTTGGATCTTCAAAACCAGGAGGCTGACTGACATAGACTTCCTCCTCCAAATCTCTATTGAGAAAGGCACTTTTGACATCCATTTGATAGACTTTGAAATTGACATGGGCTGCATAGGCTAAGAAGATTCTAATGGCTTCAAGTCTTGCAACAGGAGCAAATGTTTCATCAAAATCTATTCCTTCTTGTTGACAATAACCCTTAGAAACCAACCTAGCTTTGTTCTTGAGTACTATGCCATTTTCATCCATCTTGTTTCTGAATACTCATTTGGTGTCTATTGGATTCCTTCCTTTAGGCTTGGGCACCAGCTTCCATACCTTATTCCTCTCAAATTGGTTTAGCTCCTCCTGCATAGCTAAAATCCAATCAGGATCCAACAAAGCTTCTTCTACCTTCTTTGGTTCTTCCTTAAAAAGAAAGTTTTTGTATAGACATTCTTCTTGAGTTGCTCTCCTTGTTTGAACTCTAGAAGATACATCACCAATGATGAGCTCAAAGGGATGATCCTTTGTCCATTTACTTTATTGAGGTAGATTAGCTCTAGATGAAGAGGCCTCATTGTTGTCTTGATGTGTGATTGAGTTTAGATTATTAGAAACTCCCCCTGAATTAATGGATCTTTGATTTGAGAAATGGGAACTTTCTGTAAGTGATCTATTCTGACCTCTAGCTTCTTTTGATGACCCGACGGATGGTGAATTTTGAGTACCGACAGATGAAGCTGGTTGTCTCCCGACGGATAAAAGCAGATTGTCTCCCGACGGATGAAGCGTTATGCAACTCGACAGATGTTGAATTTTGTGCTTCATTGGTAGTGGATTTTTCTGCATTATCCTTTGTTGTGTATATGTTGTGTACTTGATGATTTCATTAACAAAACACCCTTGTAGATTTTACTTAGTGGAATTATGTAGCACTCGACGGATAAGGTTCATAGTCCCGACGGATGGTGACTTATTATCCATCGAGTGAGTAGCTTATGTAACAATAAGTCGGTAGCACATTTCTGCATACACATTGTTTAGAATCTGTAGTAGTACTTAAGTCATGTTTACTTTAGTTAGATATGCAGAATAGGTTGATTAATTGTACATAGATGATGTCTTGTAATTCTGCATAAGTGAAATGAAGTCAAGTGCCCGATTGCTACCCGACGGATAAACAAACAATGAATTCGACGGATGATCAACAACCCGACGGATGATCAATAACTCAACGGATGATCATGAACCCGACGGATAAAGAATTCAAATATTTGTTGACAGTGACAACACAGTCACATGCGTCGAGTGGATGCAAATGGAATGTGGTAGCCTATTCAACTGGGTTTTCGATAACAAATAAGCATTGCCATTTCCATGCTATTATGAAGTTATTCAAAGATGCTGGAATAGAGTAATGAAGTAGCATTGTAATAGACTAGATAGTTTTGTTTTATTATCCTGTCTCATTACTTTGTAATCTTGGTGATATATAAACCAAGAAGTAGCAACTAAGGAATTATCTGAGATACAAGCAGAGAAACATTTGTAAGCAGAATTCATAGCATTTCTCTGTATTCTTAGTTGTTCAATATTTGTAAGCAGCTGTGAGCTTTTTGCACACATGGTTCTCTCGATATATATTATATATCTCTGGTGGAATGATTCAAATCCACCAGAATGTTTTTAAAGACTCTTGTTTTTAAATACTTGTGTTTTGATTCATTTAAGTAACTATTCCGCATTGTGCTAATCAATTCACACTTATATATATATTCGAGTTAGAACATTTTCATTTCAAGAAAAAGTTTCAAGAATTCAATTCAACCCCCCTTCTGTAATTCTTGTCATATTGTTAAGAGACTAACAATAGGTATCAGAGCAAGCTCTTAACAAACAAAGAGTTTAAAGATCAAAACAATACAACAAGATGAACAAGAAGGATGTTGGAGTCAAGATCCCTTTTCTGGATAAAGATAATTATCATCATTGGAAGGTAAAGATGCATCTTCATTTGCTTTCTCAAGATGAGGCCTATGTTGACTGCATAGAAAGAGGCCCTCATGTTTTAATGAGAGCTGCAACTGGAAATGAGCCATCCGTCCTCAAGCCAAGGCATGAATGGTCTTATTTTGACATTGAACAAGTCAGGAAGGATAAAAAGGCCATGAATATCCTGTTTAATGGAGTTGATGGTGATATGTTTGACATCATTATCAACTGCAAAATTGCCAAGGATGTTTCGGATACAATACAGATCATCTGTGATGGCACTGAGCAAGTTAGAGAAAACAAGATGCAGCTACTGATTCAGCAATATGAGCATATTCATAGTGAAGAAAGTGAGACTCTCACTGACATTTTTAGTAGGTTTCAAAAACTACTAAAAGCTCTAAAGCTGCATGGAAGGGTCTATCAGACAAAAGACTCCAATCTAAAATTCCTTAGATCTCTTCCAAAGGAATGGAAACCAATGACAGTCTCATTGAGAAACTCACAAGATTATAAGGAGTTTACTTTGGAGAGACTGTATGGTATCCTGAAAACATATGAGCTTGAAATAGAGCAAGATGAGAGGATGGAGAGAGGAAAGAAGAAAGGAGGATCCATTGCACTAGTGGCTGAATTGGAAAAAGTGAAGGAAGTGAAGATGGAAGCTGTTGAGTCAACTTTAAGGGTCTGTGAAAGCAAGGGCAATGGGCTTGCAGCTGAAAATGAAGATTCTTTAAGCCAAGATGACATGGAGGATATTGATGAACACCAACATTTCTTTCTAGGAGATTTGCCAAGCTCAAGTTCAAGAAGAACTTTGGAGCAGCCAATCCAAATAGAAACATGGTGGATAAATCAAAATTCAAATATTTCAAATGTGGCTTGGCAGGGCATTTTGCCAGGGAGTGTAGAAAGTCAGATTCCAGCAAGAAAAAGTTTGAGCCTGTGGATTATAAGCAAAAATACTTTGAACTGCTCAAACAAAAGGAAAGGGCTTTCATAACACAAGAAAATGACTGGGCAGCAGATGGTCTGGATGGAGATGAAGATGTCAGCTATGTTAATCTAGCCATAATGGCCAAGTCTGATGAGACAGAAACAAGTTCTTCAAGTAATTAGGGAAACAGAAAGAATCTTTGGTACTTGGATTGTGGTTGTTCAAGACACATGACTGGTGATTCTACCCTGCTCACAGAGTTTAAGGAGAGAGCTGGCCCAAGTATTACTTTTGGAGATGATAGCAAGGGTTATACTGTGGGATATGGCTTGATTTCAAAGGACAATGTCATCATTGAGGAAGTTGCCTTAGTGGATGGTCTCAAACATAATCTATTGAGTATCAGCCAGCTTTGTGATAAAGGCAACTCAGTAACCTTCAACTCAGAAGCCTGTGTTGTGACTAATAAAAGAAGCAACAAAGTGGTTCTCACTGGTGTGAGAAAAGGAAATGTGTACCTAGCTGATTTCAACTCATCTAATGCAGAATCTGTTACTTGTCTTCTCAGTAAAGCAAGTCAGGATGAAAGTTGGCTATGGCACAAGAAGCTATCCCATTTAAACTTCAAGACCATGAATGAGCTAGTAAAGAAAGAACTGGTTAGAGAAATTCCTCTAGTGGAGTTTTCTAAGGATGGATTGTGTGATGCCTGCCAAAAAGGGAAGCAGATTAAAGCATCATTCAGGAAGAAACTTGATTCAATAATTGAAGAACCTTTGCAACTGCTACATATGGATTTGTTTGGACCAGTCAATGTGTTGTCCATCTCAAGGAAAAGATTTTGCCTGGTAATTATAGATGATTTCTCAAAGTTCTCTGGGACATATTTCCTAAAGTCTAAAGATGAGGCTAGTGAAATCATCATCAGTCATATAAGGCAAGTCAATAATCATCCTGATTTCAAGGTTAGAAGAATCAGGAGTGACAATGAAACTGAGTTCAAGAATTCTGTTATGAGAGCATTCTGTGAGGAAAATGGGATTCTGCATGAGTTTTCAGCAGCAAGAACTCCACAACAGAATGGAGTAGTGGAAAGGAAGAACAGATCACTTATTGAAGCTGCAAGGACAATGCTTGAAGAATCTAAACTGCCAACATATTTCTGGGCTGAAGCTGTTAATACTGCATGCTACACTCAGAATATTTCTCTAGTTAATCAAGCAAGATGCATGACTCCCTATCAATTGTTCAAGAAAAAGAAACGAACTCTAAATTTTCTTCATGTATTTGGCTGCAAATGTTATATTATGAGAAATCAAACTGATTAAAATGGAAAGTTTGATGCTAAAGTAGATGAAGGAATTTTTGTTGGATATGCTGTTGGTAAAGCATATAGAGTCTACAATCTAAGAACCAACATTGTTGTGGAATCAATACATGTTATGTTTGATGATAAAAATATTGAAGGACTGAAAGATGGAGATTACCATGAGAGCCTCAAATTCGACAATGTGGAGATGGTTAGTGATGATAGTGATGATGAAAGTGATCAAGAAACTGTATCTAAGGATAATGTAGAAAAATCTACTACCAATAAAGCACAAAATTCAACATCTGTCGAGTTGCATAATGCTTCATCCGTCGGGAGGCAATCTGTGTTATCCTTCGGGAGACAACCAGCTTCATCCGTCGATACTCAAAATTCACCATCCGTCGGGTTATCAAAAGGAGCAGGAAGTCAAGATAGATCACCTATAGAAAGTTCCCTTTTCTCAAATCAAAGATCCACAAATGCAGGGGAAGTTTCTGACAATCAAAACTCAATCACACATCAAGACAACAATGAGGCCTCTTCATCTAGAGCTAATCTACCTCAACAAAGAAAATGGATAAAAGATCACCCCTTTGAGCTTATTATTGGTGATGTTTCTTCTAGGGTTCAAACTAGAAGAGCAACTCAAGAAGAATGTCTATATAGCAGCTTTCTTTCCAAGGAAGAACCAAAGAAGGTAGAAAAAGCTTTGTTGGATCCTGATTGGATTTTAGCTATGCAGGAGGAGCTAAACCAATTTGAAAGGAATAATGTATGGAAGCTGGTGCCCAAGCCTAAAGGAAAGAATCCAATAGACATCAAATGGGTATTCAGAAACAAGATGGATGGAAATGGCATATTAGTCAGGAACAAAGCTAGATTGGTTGCTAGGGCTATTGTCAACAAGAAGGAATAGATTTTGATGAAGCATTTGTTCCTGTTGCAAGACTTGAAGCCATCAGAATCTTCTTAGACTATGCAGCCCATGCCAATTTCAAGGTCTATCAAATGGATGTCAAAAGTGCCTTTTTGAATGGAGATTTGGAGGAGGAAGTCTATGTCAGTCAACCTCCTGTTTTTGAAGATCCAAATTTTCCAGAACATGTCTATTATCTTTTGAAATCACTTTATGGACTGAAGCAAGCACCTAGAGCCTGGTATGAGACTTTATCAAAGTTCCTTTTGGAAAATCACTTCACAAGAGGTACTGTAGATAAAACTTTATTTTTGAGAAATATTAATGGCTTTAGTATACTTGTTCAAATTTATGTAGATGATATTATTTTTGGCTCTACAGATGAGAAACTTTGTAAAAAGTTTGCCAAATTGATGCAAAGTAAGTATGCAATGAGTATGATGGGAGAACTGACTTACTTTCTTGGTTTACAAGTTAAGCAAGTCAGTGATGGAATATTCATTAGTCAAACTAAATACATTTTTGATCTTTTAAAGAAGTTTGATCTAGTGGATTGCACATCTGCAAAAACTCCCATGGCCACTACAACTAAGTTTGAATTAAACACTAATGAAAATTCTGATATTTCAAGTTATAGGGGCATGGTTGCCTCACTTCTGTACTTAACAGCTAGTAGGCCAGATATAATGTTTGCTACATGTTTATGTGCTAGATTTCAGGCTGATCCAAGAGAATCTCACTTAATAGTTATTAAGAGAATTTTCAGATATCTCAAGGGAACACCAAAACTTGGCATTTGGCACCCTAGAGATTCTGGTTTTGATCTAACTGGTTATTCAGATGCAGATTATACAGGTTGTAGAATTGATAGAAAAAGTACAACAGGAACCTGCCAATTTCTAGGAAACAAGCTTGTGTCCTGGTTCATAAAAAAGCAAAATTCAGTTTCTACCTGAACAGTTGAAGCTGAATATATTGCTGCTGGGAGTTGCTGTGCACGGATTTTATGGATGAAAAATCAATTGCTAGACTATGGTTTGCAAGTTGAAAGGATTCCCATTTTCTGTGATAACACAAGTGCAATTACCATCACTGAAAATCCAGTACAATATTCAAGGTCAAAGCACATAGATATCAAGTACCACTTCATAAGGGAACATGTAATGAATTGTACTGTAGAACTATATTTTGTTCCTAGTGACAAGCAGCTTGTAGATATCTTTACCAAGCCACTGGATGAATCCACCTTTTCAAGGTTGGTAAGTGAGTTAGGTATGCTTATTATTCTTAAATCTATATGAGTTAATTTGCAAGTTGAAATGTAGCCAGAAATTTAATTGATTTTTCAGTCTTGGATGAAATTTTGGCTAAGTCAAAATTTACATCTCGACGGATGATCTTTATCCATCGAGTTTGATCATCCGTCGGTATACTATTTGCTAATAAAAATCAATTATTTTTCTGGAATATTTTATGACTCGACGGATAACAGTTTATCCTCATCCGTCGAATTGTCTTAATCTTAGCCGTTAATTTTCTGAACATTATCCATCGAGTATACTTACAGTTTGTAAGCATAACACGACGGATAATGGGTGGAATTTTTACAGTTTATTTTTAAACGGCTATTTTAGGCAATTTCTATTCGTTACTTTATTTTACTTTATTATTTTTAACAGTTATTTTTGAGATAGTATAAAAGCTTATTTTATTTCAATCGCTTTTCTTTTATCATTCTCAAATCTACTGCTCAAATTTCATTCTCTCTCAAAGCACTTACTCTCTTTCTCTTCAAGCTCTTATTTTCTAACAATGGCACCTGTTGTAAAGATTATGTCTCAAATTGGGTTCATTTATAAGAAGAACAATTTCACCGCACTGGTGAACAAGGGTATTCAGCAATCTGGTGACTATCACAAGATGATGGACTTTGTGAAGAATTGCAAGCTCAGCTATGCCATGCTGGAATCACCCACAATCTTTTGTGAAGTTGTTGAAGAGATGTGGACCACTGCTACATACAACTCAACAGAAAAGACAATCACACTCACCATTAAAGGTAAATAATTATGTATTAATAGTGATGTTATAAAAACATGTTTCAAGATTCCTGATAACACTGTGACCTCTCCACACACTGACACTGAAATAATCAATATGCTTAATTCCATGTACTATGCTCTTTCTACTTCTAAGTTAAGTGATATTAGGAGAATGGGTCTTAGGAAAGTGGAGTTTTATGTGTGATGTTATGAAAAAGGTCTTTCCAGGAAAAGTCAGTAATTTTGATTCAGTCAATATATCCATGCTTAACATGCTTAACATGCTAGTTATAGATAAATTCTATAATTTCAGTGACCTTGTCTTGTTTGAGTTAGGCTTTAAATTAGGAGAGTTAAATAAAAGAGGTAAAAATGTGTATTATGCTAGATTCTTTATGATGTTAGCTAACCACCTCTGTGAAGAGATTGTGCTTGAGAACCCAAACAACAAATTAGATTGTTGGGTTCAAGAGAGAAAGCCCATTGCAGATTTGAACAGGGCCAATCATCACAAGGATGTGCCATTTTTCTATTTTCCTGTAATGCAAGCACCTCAGGTAAGTGAGGTAACTTCATCTATCCCTACCACTATTCCAACCTTAACAATTTCTTTGAGTTCTAGGGTGGCTATGGAAATTATGTCAATAACCCAACAGTTTCCTACCCAAGCTACCAAAACTGCAAAAATTTTCAAACCCAAACCAAAGAAAGCCCCCTCTGGTATCTCTCAAAAGATGCCAGTTGCAAAATCCACTAAAACCAAAGAGGGGAGTGTGAAGGAGGGCAAGATAGGTGAGCGAAGGGGTGAACATAAAAGAAACCCTAAGGATAAGGATGGAGAGTTGAGTGGATTCCAGCCTAGCCACATTGCAGTTTCCCAACAAACTGCAGTGCTTAAAAAGGATAAAAGCTCATTTCTAGCTGCATCCTCCCAAAAGGATGTAGTTATTGAACAAAGCTCTCAACCAAGAGCACATGCCAAGAGGGTTAGGGATACAAGCTCACCCCAAACTTATGCCAGAAAGAAGAAATCTAAAACCCTTGGGGATGCACAGGGTACACACACTGTGCAAACTGGTGCTAAATACACAGTCACTGCACCTTCACAAATTTAGTTTGATGTGGCTCTAATAAATGTGAAGTCACAGCCAAAATCTCTATTTATAGAAGCACCTCAAACACCAAACTCACCAATAAATTCTGTGGATGTGGATATGATAAACACATCAATTCCTGATTCCCCTTCTTTAACTCTGTTGGGGAAGCCAAAATCTAGTGCAAGTGAGCATCATCTTTTAGATGATTTGTTGTCTCACTTGCCAATTCTTTCAGGAACTGCTGTATCATCTGTGCCCAAAATATCTTCAATCAGCACAGAGTCAACAATAGTTTCTATTCCCAGTTCATTCATTTCTACTCTCTCGATGGATATTGCTCATCCGTCGAGTAGTGATTGTATCCCGACGGATAAGCTTAACAGCAGTTATCCGTCAGATAACAAAACCACTCACTCGATGGATATCACTCATCCGTCGAGTATCTCTGCACAACTTCAAACTTCATTTATTTCAAGTGCAGAAGATTTAGTGGTTGTATAGTCACTCTTAGGATTGAGAAGGATGAGTGTTTTGAGTGAGAGTCTGGGTTGCTCCCAGGAAAAAAGAGAGGAAATGAGTGAAACTATGCAATCCATTTCTTCAGGATTGGCAAAAGAGAGTGAGTGGAGTCCCACCTTAGATGGTGAAGGTGAGGGTGTGAGGGTGGGGAGCCAGGGTGAGACCCTGATGCAATAAAAGAGAGAAAACGAGAGAAATGCAGGTACTGGAGCTATCTCAGCAACCTAAAGCTATTATAGATTCCACCTCCCTTGATGCTGAGGCATTTACTCACCCTATTCCAGCTTATCAACTTCTATCTGAACAGGGCAATGACAATGCAGAAAGGATGCTCAATCTGGTGCATACCACTCAGTCAATGCTAAGAGCCAAGGATGCCATCACAGCTTTGCCTTCTACAGCTGGTGATATGGACTATGAGACTGGAGGTTCAGCTGATTTCTTTGGTGATGGGAGTGGGGATAGTGAAGATGAGGCAATGGACATAGGGGGAGAAGTAGGTTCAAGTTCAATATCAGGTATGCCATCATGGGCATTTTCAAAGCACTATGATGAGCACTAATTCAAGACAACCCTGATCCAGCTAATCAATCAGACAAATACTGCTCTTCAAACCACTACTAATGCCAGCACCAAGAAGCTCCTTCAAGCACATCTAGCCTCCCTGTAACTTTAACAAATCAAAGGCTTCCAACATGCTAGAGATGTTCAAACCATCAAGGGTGACATTGATGAGATGAAGAAGGCCATTTTAGACAAAATGGATTTTAAGCTTCCAGAAGCTACAATGCTTGATATCAAGAGGCAGTTAAGGAAAAATTCTGATTTTGCAACCAAAATTGATGCATTAGACACACGAATGTCAACCATGGAAGCATTTTTAACAGCCATTCATCTTCATCAAGCCCAACAGACAGATTTACTTCAAAAATTGGTGGCTGCTCAAACCTCCTCCTCTACTCAACTTGATGATAACAAAAAGGGGGAGAAAGGACCAAGTGAGGGGGAGAGGCTTCAAATTCAAATCAGTAAAATAATTGTGCCTTCAATTACTATCTCAAAGCCACCAGTTACAGACAGTATAGATCTGATCAATGCACTAGCAGCCAACATAAGAGCAGCTGATAAGGAGAAGTTGAGTTTAGTCAACTGGGAGAAGATTGATGAGGAAATACAAAAGAAGTTTGAACTTGTCAAGGAGCCAGTTAAGTCAGCCATCCATCACTCTCAAGTCAAGCAAATTAGTGTGACTGAGATGAGCATGAACTATCTGGAAAGGGGACAACCATCCTGCATCAAATCTCCAAAGGCTGAAATAATTATGAAACCAAGGGTGAACTAGTCAAAATCATCATTGAAGAACCCCTTGGATAGTATGAGACACCTAAGCCTAATGAAAAGAAGCTTCTGTCAAGATCAATTGCTTTCTACAAAGATCCAGCTGATTCAGCTTCAAAAAGGAGAATTGTTAAAATTTTCAGGAATGGGAAAGAAATTTGTGTGGTGGCTGGACATCCTCAATTTGCCCAAGCAAAGAGAGAAGAAAAGGCTAGATTGAAGCAGGAAAAAAGCAAGCTGCTCTAGATGCTAAGAAGGCTAAACAAAAGAAAGAGCAAATTGCTATCTTGGCCAAGCTACATGCTGTAAATTCATCACAACAAATTCCTTCTCAGCCATCTAAAGTTATTGAATCAAAGAAGCAAGTTGAACAACAGAAGAAATCTCCAAGAATCAAGGAATTGGCTAAAAGAACTAAAAGGAAACTGGACATTGTTGATAAGGAATTGAAGAATCAGTTTCCCAAGGAATCCACTCCAACTACAACTCAAGCATCAAAACCCTCTGTGGTATTTGAAGATATCAAGGTGGTGGATCCTTACAGGAACATCCATGATGAACCTATTGTGCCTAAGGATGAACCAGTAGAATGGGAGAACATACCAATTCATGACTTCTATTTACCAATCCTTAACAAGCCAAAGAGAATAAAGTCAGGAGCAGTCAAGAAAGTGAAGCTGTCACCTCTCAAATCTAAATCAGTAGTCAAAGCTCAATCTAAAGCCAATAAGGGAGATTACATGTACTTGTGTGACATCAAATAATTTTCTGATCTAAACCTCTATCTAGATGAACTAGATGAAGTGAGAGGAATTGATGCATACAGAAACCTACCTGAAAGGCTAGTGTTCAAGTACAAAGGAGGAAAGGAAATTCAGTGGCCACTTCACAGGATCCTTCAAGAAAGCCAAGCTGTACTGATTAAAGTTTATTCATCCTTCAAGAAGAACTTTGGGTTCAATATTACTGCAAGAAGATTGGTACTGAAGAAGATTGAAGAGCTAAGGACTGTTAGAGCTAAAGATGCACTCCCAAAGACTATAATCATCCCTTACGCAGGGAGAAGAGTGCATCTAAGGCCCTACTGGCTGATGGAGTTCATGGATGACAAAGGAGTGAGAAGATTTTTTCAGATTAGAAGACCAATTGAGAATCTCTAGCAATGAGACTCTTTTAGAAATGCAAGGAAAGCTAAATCTCTCAGAATCTAATGAACTGGAATTCTACAGGCAGCTCCAAAATCAGATTGAGGAAAACAACAAAAAGCTTGGAAAGAGATCCAGACCTTCTAGGAACTAGATAAATCTGCTCAGGCTAGAGGAGCATCTTGAAAATGACTATGAGCAAAACTTTGTACATTTTGTTAATTGAAGCACTTTATTATCTACTATCTTTTAAGAGTTATATTTTTAGGGTGTTATGTTATCATCAAGTATCTCTTAATTTATGGCTACAATTCCAGTAGACATAAATTGGGGGAGATTATTGTATATATGTTGTGTACTTGATGATTTCATGAATAAAACACCTTGGTAGATTTTACTTAGAGAAAATATGTAGCACTCGATGAATAAGGTTTATAATCCCGACGGATGACTCAATATAGTCCTGACGGATGATGAGTTATTATCCATCGAGTGAGTAGCTTATGTAACAATAAGTCTGTAGCACATTTCTGCCACATTGTTTAGAATCTGTAGTAGTACTTAAGTCATGTTGACTTTAGTTAGATATGCAGAATAGGTTGATTAATTATACATAGATGATGTCTTGTAATTCTGCATAAATGAAATAAAGTCAAGTGCCTGATTGCTACCCGATAGATGAACAACAATGAATTCGACGGATGATCAACAACCCGACAGATGATCAATAACTCGACGGATGATTATGAACCCGACGGATAAAGAATTCAAATATCTGTTCACAGTGACAACACAGTCACATGCGTCAAGTGGATGTAAATGGAATGTGGTAGCCTATTCAACTGGGTTTTCGAGAACAAAGAAGCATTGCCATTTCCATGCTATTATGAAGATGTTCAAAGATGCCGGAATAGAGTAATGAAGTAGCATTGTAATAGACTAGATAGTTGTTGTTTTATTATCCTGTCTCATTACTTTGTAATCTTGGTGATATATAAACCAAGAAGTAGCAACTAAGGAATAATCTGAGATACAAGCAGAGAAACATTTGTAAGCAGAATTCTTAGCATTTCTCTGCATTCTTAGTTGTTTAATATTTGTAAGCAGCTGTGAGCTTTTTGCACACAGAGTTCTCTCGATATATATTATATATCTCTGGTGGAATCAGTCAAATCCACCAGAAAGTTTTTAAAGACTCTTGTTTTTAATTACTTGTGTTTTGATTCATTTAAGTAACTATTCCGCATTGTGCTAATCAATTCACACTTATATACATATTCGAGTTAGAACATTTTTAATCAAGAAAAAGATTCAAGAATTCCATTCAACCCCCCTTCTGTAATTCTTGTTATATTGTTAAGGGACTAACATCAATTAAGAACATTCATACGGGTTATAAACCCTAATTTTTGAAATTCGAAAATTAAACCCAATTTTGAACATGTTATTGAACTCCAAATCAGTCATATAATATATCAAAATCATCAGGAAGAAAAGCTCTCTAACATGCAATCATCAAATCATCCAAACAATCACTCGAACAAAAATTCATAATTTAAATCAAAATAATTCAAAAATAAATAAAAATATAGAAAATAAACCTTGATTTTCGCAGTTCTGAAACTTGTTGAATCTGAAAGAACACTTCAAAACCTCCGTTTTGATTACTAGAGCTTCCCAAACAGATTTCAATAACACCTCGAAATTGTAGTTTGATTCTTAGAAGGTTTTATGAATATAGGGTTTTTCTCTGTAAAATTATATAATTACTGGCTGCAAATTATTTTCTGTACCAAATAAAATACGGCAAGGGTATTTATTTAGGAATATTGTTACCCCGTTGGATCATACCGGATATAAAATATTATGTTTATTTTAGAAAACGGAAGAACAAAAAAGTACCGGTTTTGGGATAATTATCCAAATCTATACAATTTGTACTGCAGTCTTGGTCTCAGCGCCTGGTTACATGTATTATGAGGTGATAATTATAATAATTTAATAAAAAGATCCTGTTTATCAAAAATACGAGTTTTATTGATTTACCGAAATGAATTTTGTATCGAAAATATTGCGTAGGGACCCGAACAGGACAAACCGTACGTTGGATCGAAAAAGTCAAAACATGGAAAATGCTCGGAATATTGCAATTAGGTTAGGAAGGTGTTCTCGGAAGAGTTTCGGGTTATAAAAACGTAAAATCGGATTAGGTCGGCTGGTTCCCGATTATACAAAATAGTTTATAAATACTCAGAAAAATAATTTATTAAATCCATAAATTTTGTATAAAATCATGAATCGACATAAAAATTGATAGAAAAATACCACAATTATCTATACTTTATTTTGGACTTATAAAAATTAAAATACTCAAATTATATCATATTTACATATCCAAACACAGATACCACTTCACAGATAATTCACTAAAATTCATATAATAATCACATAATATTTATTTATTAACAAAAATAATTACACGTCATATCCTGGATATTATATCCTTCCCCCCTTAAAAGGATTCTGTCCTCAGAATCACTTAAGCAATAACTCAGGGCACTATTTCACGTATATTACTTTCTGAACCTTAGGTTATCCTTTCAACCCTTAGGTTTCCACAATAATCTTACTAACTGTATAACTTTCTTTCTTAACACTTTCTCTTTATTTTTTTTCTTTTTTTATAATCCTTATTGAATTTTCAACATAGGACAATTATTCCTGAAGTTCTATCGGCTCATATTTTATCGTATATCTAGAATTATATAATATACTTTTCTAACCTTGCCATATAGAAACATTATGAATATGCTATCCATGCGGGGTAACGCTAATTCGCATGCTATTTTACCAACACATTTCAAAATTTCAAAAGGTCCCACGTATCTCAGACTCAACTTTCTTTTCCCTTCCGATCTTGAATAATCCCTTTTTCCCGGTAACACTGTTAACAATATTAAATTTCCTTCTTCAAATTCCGTACTCTTTCTAGCTTGATCTACACATTTCCTTTATCAATCCTTTGTGGTACTTAACCTTTTCTAAATAATCTTGTCAATTTCCTTTATCTATTGTAGTAACTCTAGTCCAAGTATTTCACGTTCGGTGACTTCCTCTCAATATACTGGTGATCAACATTCGCGTTCATAAAGAGCTTTATATGGTGGCATCCTGATACTGGCATGATAACTGTTGTTTTAGGCAAATTTTACCGAGGGTAAATGCTCATCCCAACTTCCTTTGAAATCAATAGCACAAACGCGTAGCATATCTTCAATTAACTGGATCGTTCGTTCACTTTGGCCATCCGTCTGTGGATGGTAAGCCGTATTCATATTCAATTTAGCTTCTTACATATTTTTGAAAACTTTTCCAGAACTTTGAATTATATCTCGAATCTTGAATATCATAGATACAGGCATTCCATGACGAATTACTATTTCCTTCCTTTACATGTGAACCCACTTGTCCAAATGAAAATCTTAGCCAACTTGTTCACCATAATCCAATTAGCATTATGGTTTGCTTTCATCCTTGGTAATCTGATTATAAAATCCAGACTAATATGCTCCTATTTTCATTCTACATCTCTAATTGTTGTAATAATCTATTAGACCTCTGACACTTTGCCTTACTTCTTTGATATGCCTAACACCTCCTAATCTATTTTGAAATTTCCTTTTCATATCTGGCTATCAATATTCTTCTTTAAATTTCTGTATGTCTTGGCATTTCTTGAATAGATCAAATACTTAATATAGTGAGTTCCCTTTAGGATTTCATTCCCTAATTATGTCACTCGTAGCATCCAAGTACTGGAAGAAAATCTGAGAATACCATGATCGCTCTTCTGAGTGCATAAATTTCCTCTTACTAACTGTTAACATCGTGATCCATTATCTTCTCTTCATGTCTCTTTATCTTTTCTTAACAACTCTGACTAAAAGGTCATACTACCCATCCTTGCTTCCTTTGGATTATATCTGACTTCCAACTCCAACTTCTGAAATTCCATAGGTAATTCTTCTGGTGCAGTCTCTATGTTTACTTTCTCCTTTTTGCTTATCGCTTGCCACTACATTTGCTTTTCCTTGTGAATACATACTTCAAACTCTTATGGTCCGTATAGATCCTACACCTTTCTCCATACATGTAATGTTTTCCAAATTCTCAAAGCGAATACTACTATTGCTAGTTTCGAGTTATGAGTAGGATACTTCTGCTCATAAGGTTTCGGTTGTCTAGATGCATATGCAATAATTTTATTGTACTGCATCAACACACATCCTATTCCCTTAATAGAAGTATCACTATAGACTACAAAATCTCATTGATCCTCTCGAAGTGATAAAACAGGTGTTGTGACCATTCTCTCCTTTAATTCTGCAAAACTTTCTTCACACTTTCCTATTTCATATAAACTTCTCGCTATTCCTAGTAAGCTTCATCAAAGGTATTGCAATCTTCAAGAACTTTTGAACAAATTTCCAATAATAACCGACCAATAATAAAACTTTTTACTTTTGTTGGTGCTTTTGGTCTTTCTTTATTCATAGTAACTTTAATTCATGTTGGATCCCCTTTGATCTTCTCCTCACCGACTATTTATGTTAAGAATTATACTTCCTGCCATCTAAGCTCTCACCTTGTAAACTTTACATACAACTTTTTTCTTCTCTAACTTCCCAGTTGTCATTAAATGCTTTGCATGGTCCTCCATTGATTTTAAGTAACATAAATACAGCTTATCCAGATATTCCTTAAAGATTCTACCCATCAAGTTTAAATATTACTAGTATATTGGTTAATCCAAATGACATTACTAGAATTTTATAACAACAATACTTAGTTCTGAAAATTATCTTTGATATGTCAATAGGTTCAATCTTCAATTGGTAAAATACCAAGTCTTAAATTAATCTTATAAAAGTACTTTGCTTCTTTCATTTGATCAAACAAATCATTGGTTCAAGGTAACAGATACTTGCTCTTAATAGTAAACTTGTTGAGCTTTCGCTAGTCGACGCATAATCTCATACTTCCATCTTTCTTATTAACAATTAGTATCGGTGCACCTTATGGGGTACACTAGGTCTAATCACTCCTTCTTCTAATATTTCTTGCATTTTCTTTGCTAACTCCTTCATTTTAACTGGCACTATTCTGTGCGGGGCCTTGGACACTAGCTTCATTTCAGGTGCTAAGTCAATTGCAAACTTATTTTCTCTGCCTGGAGGAAATTTTGGTAATTCATCTGGAAACATATCCCTAAACTCATTAATTATTATAAAATCTTCAAATTCTGTCTGCTCCTGACTTTTATTTATAATCACCATAGTGCTTACATCTTGGTCACCGTAACCTTTTAGCTTAACTCATCGTTAACAAATTCTTTACCTTCCTTCATCCTTTAAACCTCATCATATTCTCATTTGGCGTCTTCAGAACTATCTTTTCATCACGATGATCTATCTGGGCATCACACTTAAATAGTTAGTCCATTTCTTAGAATAATTTTAAATTCTCCTTTCTTAAATAATATCAAGTTCTCACAAACTTATTACTAAAAATCTCAATTCCACCATTGGTATTCACTTATTTAACAATTACACGTTCTTGATTTTCTAGTCCTTTAGTCATAATCTTATCAATTCCACAGGGTAATTCATCTTATCAAGAAAACTTCAAGAGATAAACAATCAAGTTGCTCCCACGTCTTTCAATACTTTAACGCAGAAGGTATCCACAATAAGCATTCACGTCATCACATCCGTATTTTGAATAACATATTTCACAGCAAAATCGCAAACTCTCATTCTCGCAGACGTATTCCTTATTGGAGTAGATTCCCTTGACTCTTAGTGCATCCCTGACCGGGGCTAGTGATATGAAATCCTTGCCATATGTCCTTATTTTCTTTCCATGTGTGAGAGGTAGATGGAACTTTGTCCGCTTGATTCAGGATACGTTGATTTTTGTTTGAAAGAGTTTTACAAAGAACGACAGTACAAAGAAACAACTAGAAGGATTCACAATTTTAATAAACTTAGAGTTGAAAAGAAAGAAGAAGTAATAATTTGAATATGAATGAGACAACCATATTGGTACTTAAGATGGCTAGTCTTTCGTACCATATGGCATACAACATATGATTAGGTGGCGTCCCACCCGACTCTTCGTCATTCCGACAAAGCGTCTCACCATAACACTGTTTGTCCCAATCAGAAAGCAAAACTTGAGGGGAACAATTAAATTTGAAAGGAATGCAACATCCTTTTTTTTCTTATCACCGCAAGAATTTATTAATGAAAGAATTTCATACATATTCGGGAATCAAAATAATATACGTTGTAGTATTGGAAAAAAGAATGATACTATTAGTCGCCATCAAGATTTCACTTATATCCATCTTTCGAGCTTGTTCGATCATATCCCATTTATGTTATATAACAACTTCAGAAAGTCTGCTGAAATGACTTCACAAATTAAGAATTATGGTAAATTTTTACTTATTAATTCTTGCGTCTTTAACATCGCACCTACACGTATAATACTTTAGCAACTCGGTCATAGTGGCGTTCTTACTAGATAACCTCGAGTTTCCTCTTTTTAATTTAGAATAACCACTAATCATTCAACATATCGATCCTTTTTGTTAATAATATTCTTCTTTTAGAAATGTATGGAAATCTTCCCAATCTTCTTCGGGCATGCTCATGCTCCTTTTGAATAAATGAATTCTTTAAACTTTAATGGTCTCTGCAACTGGATGAATAGCTTCTCCGTACTCTGGTTCTGTTGTTAATCTCATCAAACAAGATTCACACTCTACTATTAGAATTAATAAAAACTTCTTCGTAATAGCGGGTCCACTTGGCCCTCGGAATCAACCGTACTAATTTCTGGAACACGTACTTTTTAAGTAATCTGGTCTTATAAAAAACAAGAGACTCAAGTAGTAACCTGACAACCTATTTTTTAAAACTTATTTTATTCAAAAAGGCTTTTAGAAATTTTGTAAGGGAAAATCTTTTTCGAAAACTTGCTTAAAAATTTTGAAAATCACACATCTGGTTGTCCTTACTATATGAGTTGGTTGTTGTCCTTCCTATAACAAGGTACCAAATTAAAGAAACGATCACACAAAGGTCCATTCACTTCCATTTATCTTCTCTCCTTTATTGGGTCCATTTATCTTAATGAAAACTCCAATTGTCGTTGCACGTTATCTTATTCGTAGCTTCATATCAAAGCTTCCATACTGGCAATATTCCCATCATCATCTTTACAGTCGTTAAGTAGAACAGGCTATCCAATAGTTAACAAATAGACTGATGTCACATCACTTGTTACTATAAATATATCATATCATCATAACACCATTATCTAACTTCAAGTAAGTTCAAGATCCATACTCTTCTCTAACTCTCTTTCAAAACTCATCTAATCCATTACACAAGCTAGTCATGGGTGGCCTAGTCACTAATGGCTTCTTTTAATCTGGTAGCAGCTACTGTCCAGAACAAATGAATTCTATTTCTAAACTCCTTCTCACCTTTATTAATAGCTCATGCATTCACCATTTACTGAGCTCTTGAATCCATTCTCATAGGTATTGTTGCTTTATAGGACAAGTTTTAAACTGGGGGTATAGAACAAGGTATAGAGTAAACTGAAAAGATACACTCACAACTGAATGTCCAGTAAGACAAGAATAAACAGATGGAGGTTCTTAAATAGGTAGTCTCATGTCAAGAGGTGGTAAAATAGCGTATAATAGCTTAAAGGGGTGCAGCTGTTATAACAGGAGGTAATACAGTTAATACTGATGGAAGAATAATATGCGAGTCAAATATGGGATCAGATGATACATGGAAAACAAGATCTGCCATTGCCGTTATCTGGAAATCACATCGCGAGCTAAGAATCTCGAATCGCAACACGAATCGTACCGAAAACCTACTATACTGTTAGGTCCCAATGTGTTTGTAGAAGGGGGGGTTGAATACAAACGTTACCAAATAATCGAGTAAAATGCGGAATAAAAAATGTGAAACAAAATTCAAGTTAAATAAAAATATTATTAAACTTGAAATGTGTTACAACAACTGTATCGATTACAAGGTATTAATCTCAAATTAATTATCACAAATTTAGAATAAATTCGACATGAACTTTTTCTATTTTTGCAATAATTAGAATCAAATGCTAAACGCGATTTGAGATTAAGTTCTAGGGATTTTAATCCGCTAGATTGATACACAAGAACAAGATAAATAATTCTAGTGGTTTGGATTTAACATTAACAAACTAGAAATTGATCTTGAATTTCTGCAGATGAAGAATGATATTTTTCAGAGGCGGCTGCTTTTTTTTTGTTCTTGTATTTTGATTGAGTTGTATTTGAATTGCTGCTTCTGCTTCTTTTATCAACAGCCGAATCAATTGAATTGGAATGACAATCCTTTAAGCTTGCAAGACTTTCGGTAGGACAATTGAATGAACTAGCAAGACAATCTGAATGAACTAGCATGACAATCAGAATGAACTAGCAAGACAATTATCCTCCTAGAGTAACTTTCGGTATGACAATGGAAATGACTTGGCATGACAATCGGTATGACAATCCAGATTGTCATGCTAGTTCATTTCCATTTGTCTTGCTGATTTAAGACTTGAATTTAATCCAATTAAACTTCTGAAAATTCCTAAAATTAATTCAGAATTAATTAATCAATTAATTCAATTAATAAATAAATTATTCTTCGCAGATATAATTTATTTTCTTAATTAAATTAGATGAATTAATTAATTAATAGAGAATTAATTCTAGTCTTGAGCAGCAACCATTCTTCTGCAAATCTTCTGAAAATCACTGAAAATTATGAATCAATTCCACCACTTCAACGTTGACACTCGATGTACTGTCTGGTTCATGAGTGACTAACTTCCGTGACGTTTCTTCATGTCTTGACTTTGACACTTTGATTTTCTTCAGATTAAATCCTTGTAATTTATTGATACCCTGACGAGATCTCTGTCACTTGATTAAATCCACAATCTTGACTTATATCACTGAGGCATGATCAATTTCTTGAACTTCTTCCAGTGAATTAATTCCTCAAGTCTGTAGATGAACCTTGTCTCTGAATCCTTTGACAGATATTACTTTGCGAGATCTCTCTGACGGTCGATCCACTATTTACTTATTACATTCTTATTTGAGTTGAGTTGAATCCTCGAATATACAAATAGGTCTATGACATATGACTTACAATCTCCCCCTATTTGTTTGTTAGACAATAACACATAAATACCTAGAGGATAACTCAACTAACAAATAAGAAAAAGATATAAACAGAAATGCAAAGTAAATAGTAGAAAAGTTCTGGACTAGATTTAACATTTTCCAGATTCCAAGTAGATGTTCCTCTAGACTGAACATATCTTCAAGTAGTTTCATCTTCTTTTGTACAACCACATTTCCTGTTGAGAAGCACATATCTCTCTTGCTTCTCCCCCTATGAGAATCAACTGATTAAAGAAGATCACCTTCGTTTTACCACCTCTCCCGTACAATAGGATCCGCAGATAAAAACCAATGGTACTCCCCTAACAGCTTCTTCCCTTACTAGGAAATCACCTTGTGTTTACCACCTCTCCCGTACAATAGGATCCGTAGTTACAAACAACAATGGTGTGGTGTAGTGTACAAGTAGGATCTTTTTCTTACTCCCTGCTATTTCTCCCCCTTAGTTGAGGAATCCTCCAAACTATTACTTAAGCTTCTATCTCCCCCTTAAAGAAGGAATGTATGCCGTCGTCTGAAGGAGTTCTCATATTTCACTTGGTTGGAAAAGAAATAACAAGTAGTTTCTCTTTCTTCCTCACTGTGAGTGTGTGATTGTGTTTTAGTGTACCTCACATGTGTTTCACTCTTCTCTCCACTCGTGTTTACACTCATTCTCACAAGTGTATCACTCCTCTCATAGCTCCAAAAATCAGCTGTACCTGCAAGGAAAATCACCTTAGCCATCCTTAAGGAGGTCACAGGTGGTGCAATGGGAGTTCACAAATCCCCATCCTTGTTAAACTCGTCAGATGAATCTGAGTCATAATTTACAAGTTGCTAGTTTCCTTTTTAGGGTTCCAGATTTGAATTCTGGGAAGGTAAACAATGATCCAACGAATTTAGCATAAAGATCAAAGTTCCCTTCTAATGTCTGTGAAGACATTTCCTTGTGACTTATCAGGTAATATCTGAATCATTGTCAACAAGTTGCCGATCTGCACCTATGTCAGATCCACTATCCGCAGATGCATCCAGGGGATTTAAGCCTGGGGAGGTAGACACTGACCACTGACATATGGCTTTTGGATCAGTATCCTCTCCTAACACCTGTAAAGGCAATTGGTCCACTAACGAACCTTGAACAATCGAATCTGACCTTAAAATGGTCGAAACTCTTGTTTCCGTCAACTCATCCTTTGTGTGTGTAACCTCTCCTTGTGCATCAAGAATTGATTATGTTTGAAGTGGTGACACTACATCGGATACCTTGGCCGACAGGCAAAATTCAATAGACTCACCCTGTTGAGAGAATGAATCTAGTAACTGTTTTTGAGCCTTTTCAGCCATTACATCTTTTTGAGAAGATGTATGGGGGCTAGCAGTTGTCTCGGTTTAAATACTACTCATCTATGTAGGAGACAGAGCTACTGGGTTGACTACAGAACCTTCCTTATGTGGTGCACTAAGGCACTATCTCCCTCCCGCTCATTCATACTATATTTAGTGGTAAGAGAGTGTTGGTTGGTTCTGTTTTTGTGTTTGTCTTTACAGTCTGGGATAGACGTTGTGGGTTTTCAACCTCATGACTTTCAATGAAAGAAAGTCATTGGAGACTGAACCTGTAACACAGAACATATGGTGATAGAGAGAAAATGATTTACAATAGTGATTTCAAAAGATTTTACACGAAATAAGAAATCACTAATGTAGAAAGAAGTTTGATTTTGTTTTTCAATATGAATGAGTTTTTGATAAAACATTGATCACTTAGGGTAAAGTCTAAGTAATTCTCATTCATGTCAAAAGCTTACAAATATCTGCAACATAATGTTAACAAGATATCATTGACCGATACTTGTCAAGTACTTTAGATACTAATTGTTATGTTGCATAATCAATATACCACTGCACATATAAAACAATATGATTGTGCTTAGTGATAAGATAGTTATTAATATGACGACTCTACTTATTCATATAACATTATAACTTCTGTTAGAGTGTCATACCATGTTCTTGACGATTGCTTGAGCAGTATACTAGTTCATACCAACCTGAAGTGAGATTGTGAAGAAGAAATTGCATAGTCCAATAGATCTGCAGCTGCAAAGTCCATGAACTGTGGTGCATTGACTTCCTCTTTTGACTTACCAACCAGGAGTACACTTGTACACATCTTACTAGAGTACAATTCCAAGTGTAATGTGCAGCAGGTGTCTGATATGTCGTAATATTCTCAAGTCTCGTCACTGGTGCTATATGTTAGATACTGCTTCCTGATAATAACCTAGCACAAAATACAAAATTACAATGATAACATTCCCAGCTTGCAAACAGCCATATCCCTCAGATAAACCTTTGCTGTTATCTCCAAAGGTAATCAGGGGGCCAGCTTTCTCAATCCTCATTTGATAGCAGGGCTCTATCTCCGGTCATATGTCTTGATGATCCACTGTCAAGAATCCACACTACCGGTTACACCTGTATACTGCCCTGCACTTCAAATGGATTAGACCTTCTTCGGAACCCAAACTTGGTTGGGCCCGGCATACTTGTAGAACTGTCCTTTGTCAGACAAAACAACATTTTTAATTTTAATGGTCTCAACATTCTCAATGACTGAACATTTGACCTTGTAAACAGCCTTAACAAATTTCTGTTTAAGCTTAGGCACAAATGTCTCCTTTCTAGCCTTAGAAGGACTAGCAGTCTTAGACCTATCATGCTTCTTGTTATTCACATGCTGACGAGGAGTAGTCTTATCATTAGACACATGCTTACCATTAAAATAAGCATACATCATATTAAAAGCACAAGACATACAATTAGCAACACCACATGCTTTATGAGAGTGATTAACAGCAGGCAATTTATGCATGGTAGACATGGCATTATTGTTATCCAACTCATGTGTGTCTGAGTTAATCTCAGTTGTTTTCACAACTTTGACTGGAACTTTCGACTCACTTGACTTGGAAATAATCTTCTCATTAGCATGATCTTCAGCACGTATTTCTTCATGAATAACAGAAGAGGTCGCATCAAATGGTTCAGCAATTGATGCTTTATAGAGGGGTTCATCAACACCCTTAAGCACATGTGGTACTTCCCTCCCTTTAGCACAGACATGAGGAGGGGAGTTTATGCCTAATTCTCCAATAGCAGCATTGTAATCATAACCTATTCCAGATGTTTGATTAACAGCTTGCTTACTGTAGAACTCTTTAGCCTTCGAACAAGAATTGAAGTAGGCTCTAACCTTAGTCTCAAGACCGGTGATCTTGTCTTTGAGAATAGTTTCGAGTTTTCTATAACAGTCAACTCTATTCTCTAGAAAAGATACCTGTTCTTTTAATTTGTCTTGATTAATGTGCACAAGTCTTAATTCATTGACCTCTTTCTCAAGGTCTGTGATCTGTAAACTTAACAGTTCATTATCACGACGTGCACAATCTAAGTTACCTCTTAGATGATAAACCATTTCAGCATCAGAAAGTTTTACCTCTATTCTTAACGATGAAGCTTTTCCATCAATAGCCATAAGAGCAAGATTTCCTTCATCTTCATCTTCACTGTCAGTATCATCCCAGCTTCTTCCCTTTGCTAGATAAGCCCTTTCAGAGTTCTTTCTTACTTGCTTTGGCTTCCTACATTCTGTGGCAAAGTGTCCCAACTCATTGCAGTTATAGCATCTACTGGTGCTTCGATCAACCATCCCTGTTTTGTACCCACCACTGCTGGTGTTAGAGGATGAAGATCCACCTTTCTGGAATTTGTTGTAGTTGGACTTGTACTTAAGCTTGGGATTCCTCCTGAATCTGACATGGGAGAATCTCTTGACAATTTGGGCCATTGATTCATCTTCCAATTGCTCCAGCTCTTCCAAGGAATAAAAATCATCACTTGATTGATTTGTAGTAGGAGGATCATATTCTGCTACTAACTCATTTTCCTCACCCTTGGAAAACTGTACCATTCTTTCTAACTGTTGAGATTGTTGTTGTTGTTGACCTTCAGCTACAAGTGCAGTAGATGTGCTGACCATTCTATCCTTCCCGTAGACTTCCTTCTGTTGTATCTGCTCCAACTCATAGGTTTTTAACACTCCATAGAGCCTGTCCAAAGAAATCTCACTCAGATCTCTAGCTTCTCTAATGGCAGTGATTCTATGTTTAAGATGAGCTGGCAGTGTTAAAAGGAACTTTTTGTTGACCTCCCTGATTGAATAATACTTTCCATTGATGTTCAGGTTGTTGATCAACGCATTGTACCTCTCAAACACTTCAGTAATTCCTTCTCCTGGATTTGATTTGAAATGTTCATATTCAGAGGTTAGGATTTCCAACTTGTTCTCCCTAACTTCCTCTGTGCCTTCATTAATCACCTCAATAGTTTCCCACATGTGTTTGGAATTTTTACAGTTCATCACATGTCTGTTCATCAAGGGATCAAGGGAATCAATTAATATTAATTGAAGGCTGGCATCCAAGGAGGCTTCTTCCTTCTCAGCAGGAGTAAAATCTTCAGGCTCTTTTGGATAGGTTCTAGCTTCAGTAGTCACCACACCATCTATTATTACCTCCGGTTCAATAACCATCGGAGTTTTTATACCCTTCTTTAACAAGTTTGAATATTTGGGATTTGCAACTTGTAAAAATAATAACATCTTCTTCTTCCACATGATATAATTCTCTTTATCAAATTGTGGAATTTTAACGGTTCCAACTTTATGTGAAGTCATTATGAATTTTTGAATAAATAAAAATTCAAGGAGTTGAAAAATCACAAAAGTCTAGGATCTTGATTTGTTCGTTAATCAGAAGGCTCTGATACCAATTGTTAGGTCCCAATGTGTTTGTAGAAGGGGGGGTTGAATACAAACGTTACCAAATAATCGAGTAAAATGCGGAATAAAAAATGTGAAACAAAATTCAAGTTAAATAAAAATATTATTAAACTTGAAATGTGTTACAACAACTGTATCGATTACAAGGTATTAATCTCAAATTAATTATCACAAATTTAGAATAAATTCGACATGAACTTTTTCTATTTTTGCAATAATTAGAATCAAATGCTAAACGCGATTTGAGATTAAGTTCTAGGGATTTTAATCCGCTAGATTGATACACAAGAACAAGATAAATAATTCTAGTGGTTTGGATTTAACATTAACAAACTAGAAATTGATCTTGAATTTCTGCAGATGAAGAATGATATTTTTCAGAGGCGGCTGCTTTTTTTTTGTTCTTGTATTTTGATTGAGTTGTATTTGAATTGCTGCTTCTGCTTCTTTTATCAACAGCCGAATCAATTGAATTGGAATGACAATCCTTTAAGCTTGCAAGACTTTCGGTAGGACAATTGAATGAACTAGCAAGACAATCTGAATGAACTAGCATGACAATCAGAATGAACTAGCAAGACAATTATCCTCCTAGAGTAACTTTCGGTATGACAATGGAAATGACTTGGCATGACAATCGGTATGACAATCCAGATTGTCATGCTAGTTCATTTCCATTTGTCTTGCTGATTTAAGACTTGAATTTAATCCAATTAAACTTCTGAAAATTCCTAAAATTAATTCAGAATTAATTAATCAATTAATTCAATTAATAAATAAATTATTCTTCGCAGATATAATTTATTTTCTTAATTAAATTAGATGAATTAATTAATTAATAAAGAATTAATTCTAGTCTTGAGCAGCAACCATTCTTCTGCAAATCTTCTGAAAATCACTAAAAATTATGAATCAATTCCACCACTTCAACGTTGACACTCGATGTACTGTCTGGTTCATGAGTGACTAACTTCCGTGACGTTTCTTCATGTCTTGACTTTGACACTTTGATTTTCTTCAGATTAAATCCTTGTAATTTATTGATACCCTGACGAGATCTCTGTCACTTGATTAAATCCACAATCTTGACTTATATCACTGAGGCATGATCAATTTCTTGAACTTCTTCCAGTGAATTAATTCCTCAAGTCTGTAGATGAACCTTGTCTCTGAATCCTTTGACAGATATTACTTTGCGAGATCTCTCTGACGGTCGATCCACTATTTACTTATTACATTCTTATTTGAGTTGAGTTGAATCCTCGAATATACAAATAGGTCTATGACATATGACTTACATATACAGTCGCACTCAACTTTATGACGTCTTATCTTTCTATTTCTTATTCCTAATCCTAACCCTCTACCCAATCCCGATAATCTAGGCTTGTTTCAGTGACTTATAACCTGTAGCTCTGATACCAACCTGTGACACCCTCCAAACCCGGGTCAGAAGTTTGGGGTCACAATACAAACACAATATATAAACCTGTATAAGAAATACTATTTGCAATGACCCTGCTTTACACAACCACAGATTACAATAGGTTAAAGTATAAAAACAAGCCATAACCTTAACTTTTATTACAACGTACCAAATCCCAACTAATTTAACTTACAACTTGTAATGAAATTATTCTTACAATCTGGAATCCTAGCTCGTACTCTGGACTGGGGAACCTCGCTATCGATCATATTCTTCTTAACTGTAGAATTCATAAAAGATTCGCAAGAGTGAGCTAACTAGCTCAGCAAGTCATAATAACGATAACTAAGGTTAAACAATGTTCAAATGGAAATGATTCAGAAGAATCAAGTTTCTTGTTAATAATCATTAGAATTGGATATTCATTTTTAAATTTTAAAACCAAGGTCAGGTTGTTGATCAGTCACGCACTAACCCCGAGCAAGGCACACGGCTTTGCTCTATAAACTGTATCCAAGGCACACATTGGCCTAATTCGACCACGAATCTGGTATGACCACGAATCTGGTCTGACCACGAATCTGGTCTGACCACGAATCTGGTCCACATAAA
Source organism: Apium graveolens (assembly GCF_009905375.1). Lineage (NCBI taxonomy): Eukaryota > Viridiplantae > Streptophyta > Magnoliopsida > Apiales > Apiaceae > Apium > Apium graveolens. The sequence continues at coordinate 113,842,887 of NC_133649.1, forward strand.
GAAAACTATCCAATTCTAAAGCAATTCAATATGATAAATAATATAACTCAATAAAACAAGATCATAATCAACAGTGATGAAACATTTGTATAAAGGCATGATGCAATTCATGAGTATCACAAGGGTGTATCAAAGTATGTACAAAAAATGGCTTAGATGAACAATGATTTTACAAGGTTTAGTTCTATTATGGATAAAGAACTAGAGTATATTAATTGTTGTGTTTATTGCTAAGGTTCGGGAGCTCAAGGCCTTTAAAGGTTGCTCTCATGTTTCGTAGCTTAACTCTGGCTTTACGAGATGCCTACGTATCTATGTGAATTAGAAAATTAAGCCAAAAAATGTAGTTCTGACTGGTGGGGGTGAGACCCCTTATATAGATGTTGGGAGTCCTTGAATTGGTCTTGGGTTAGGAGACTTGATGGGCAAGTCTCTGAATTAGAATGGACTTTGGAGTCCTAGGAAGTAGGAAGCTGATTTCTTATCCCATGAGGTTCCTTGGAGGCCAATCTACAAGGATTTATATCCCCACTAGGACTCATCTTAATAGCAGTTTTTCTCCCGTATTAATTAATTACGAAATTAATTGATATTCAGGGTTTTGGGCCTTCTTTGTTCAATCAGGCCTGATCTGGTCCATCAGGCCTGGTCAATGTGTTAACCTTTTTGGTGTGAATGTCATACATCTTCCTATTGGGATTCACGGTCCAAGTCATGTGTAATTAATGCAACATTAATTACGTAATCAGGATTTATTTACTCCTTATCATTTGCCCCCAACTTTTGAGAAACAGTAACTAGGTTTCGCAGAAGTTAAGTTCATTTGTTCCCTTACTGGTATCGTTTTGCGTAAAGTGTGGAGCGACCTACACATTTACAACGATTTGCTTTCATCCCTATTATTTAGGAACTACCTTAATTTCTAGGAATTTTCCCTGAATTCTGGGATTTTTCCTTAATTTTCTGAATTTTTCCCTTAATTCTGGGATTTTTCCTCAATTTTCCCTTAATTTATGGCTTAAAATCGATCAGGGGACATACCAATTCGATCAGGAATCCTGGTCGAAATCGACCAGGATCCTGATCGAACTTACTGTGATATTATCACTCTGGTCGATTGAATTTTCGATCAGGATTTATGCAAAATCGATCAGGATTCCTGATCGATTTTGATCAGGATCCTGATCGAACTTGCTCACAATAAACCACTCTAATCGATGGAATCTTTGATCAGGATTTGTGCAAAATCGATCAGGATTCGTACAAAATCGATCAGGATTCCTGATCGATTTCGATCGGAATCCTGATCGAACTAGCTCACAAAACACCAATCTAATCGATGGAATCTTCGATCAGGATTTTATCCTTTTTCAATCAGGACTCTGATCGAACTAAGTAACTTTTTACCCTTATAATCGAATAACATATCGATCAGGGTTCTTTCCTTTGTCGATCATGACTCTGATCGAACTAAGTGGCTTTTTACCATTTATATCGAATGAAATATCGATCAGGGTTCTTCCCTTTTGTTGATAAGGACTCTGATCGAACTAAGTGGCCTTTTATCCTTTAGATCGAATGAAATATCGATCAGGGTTCTTCCCTTTGTCGATCAAGACTCTGATCGAACTAAATGGCTTTTTACCCTTTAAATCGAATGAAATATCGACCAGGGTTCCTACCTTTTGTCGATCAGGACTCTGATCGAACCATTTCTTCAAAATTCTAGTCGATTTTTGACTCCTTAGTTTCCATTCCTACTTCTAGAATACCCCTGAAATTTCCCTATGGTGGGCTTGGCTGTATGGGCCTAAAAACGCCTTGTATTCTGAGCTTTTCGCCTATAAAAGAGAAGTGAGAAGCGAGAATCCTCACTTCACTTCTCATTTCTCAACTTTGCTCTCAAAAACTCTCTCAAATTTTTCTCAAGCTTCCTCTCTTAGAAAGGCGATTTCCGGCGACCTCAGCCACCGTAGCTCCACCAACTTCAAGTTTTTCTGGGTTTCAAGCCTTAATCTGAAGAATATCAATGGCGGATCGTGATCTAGCTCGTTTGGGGAAGATGAACACTTCCAAGAGAGGTACTGCCATTCAAATCCAATCTCCGTACACTTTTTTAATAGATATGATAAACTCTAGAGGCGATGAATATCCCTCTTTATCTGAATTAGATTCATATTGCCATGGTAACACTTTTCACGAGTTGGATGGTAGAATTGAGTCCATGAACACCATGTATAAACTTCCACCCTATCTTAGGATTACCCCAGCCCCTCCTGGGGATAGGACATGTAACTGGGAGGGGGACACTCTGTTTATTTATCGAGGAGCCCTGACTGCGGGTCTTAGGTTCCCCTTTCACGAATTTATTCCTCGTTTATATGCAGACGTAAAAATCAACCCTTGTTAACTCCCTCCTAATACATGGAGGAGTATTATATGTTTTATGGTTCTGTGTCTTAGAAACAATTTTCCTCTTTCCATAGCTGTCTTTAGGAAAGTTTTTCAATTTTATAATAGTTCCATGGGTCAACCGGGCTGGGTTTTAATTCGTCAATGCCCCAAAATTCTCTATATTTTTTATAGAAACTCTATAGTTGAGAACAACCCTAAATAGAGGGATGAGTTTGTTAGGCTGACGTGGGCTGGGGGTGATTGGGCCACACTCTTCCGTAGGCCCTTTTTCAAAGTGTCAGATGGGAGTCCTGGTAGCATCAGGTTAACTGATGAGGATGAGGTGGCCTATCAAGCCCTCATTTCAGATGACGGAAAAACAGATACTTGGACTCTTTTAGAGGAGTTCTCATTGAAGAAAGTTGGACTTTCTCATGCCGGTGATAAGGGTAACTCTACCTGCGCATCTATTTTACTCCTTCTTTTATTACAACTCTATTATTTCCAGTATTTTAATAATTTTCTTCTCTTTCTTTCAGCTTGTGAGGTCATTAACAATATCAACAGGCCTAAGGAAGGGGAATCTGGTCGCCAGAAGAGGGGCAAGCTGAACAGAGACCCCAGGGGCAAGCCTGATGTTTCCACCTTCCTTAGGCCCCACGTCCCTATTGTGGAGCTGGGGGATGATGTGGATCCTCCACTTAAGGCTCACTCCTTTAGGCCTAACTAGAGCTTTAGGAGAAGTGATACGGTGGTTGGATCCACCAAGCATGCCAAGGATTGGTCGTACCATTCCATCACTCCCCACGACTTCACTGACATTGTCACGGGGAGTGACATCGAGTCTATTGAGCTTCTGGGTTCTCAGGCCAAAGCTGCGGTAAAGTCCCTTTCTTTTCTCCTTAAGTTACAACCTTCTTGTTTTTTAATGAACTTGTGTTAACTCATGTTTCTTTGTGCAGAGTAACACCTATATGCAGGCAGCCCTCCATCGGGCTAGGTCTTGGAAGGGGAACTCTGATGAGTTTGAAAGGGAGATGAAGAAATGGAAGGAGAGAGCTGAGGTTCTGAAGAAGAAGCTAGACACAAAGAAGGAGGAGCTGTCTAAGGCTCATTCTGAGCTGGTGAAACTTAGGAGTGATAAGGAAAAACTCATTGATGATTATATGGATTCTGATAAATTCAAGAATCTCATGGGAATCCACGATGAGGGTCTTTATTCATTACATTTTACCCAGGGATGGGATGCAGCCGTGAAGGCGGTCTCGGAGATGCATCCTGGCCTAGTAGATCCCAAGGACTTTATGAGTCCTGAGCAGCCAGAGACTGAGGATAGCTTGGATGATCTCTTCAACTCTCCCCCGCCTGATGATCGTATTCTGGATCCCATCACTGCGTCTCCTCCTGCTTCTCCCACGAAGGACGCTGAGAAAGAAGGTGTCGATAAGGAGCAAGGGAATGAAGGCTCCCGCATGGAGGAGTAGTGTTTCTAGTTTATAATTTTATTCATAACTTATTGTTGAACTTTATTTGTATCCGGAACTTATTACCCTTCACTACTCCTCCATGCGGGAGCCTTCATTCCCTTGCTCCTTATCGACACCTTCTTTCTAGTTTGTAATTTTATTCATAACTTATTATTGAACTTTATTTGTATCCGGAACTTATTACCCTTCGGGGTTTATTTATGCTGCTTTCTTCTTCATACCTTTCTCCTTTAACTTTCCAGCACTTATTATTCTTTTAATGTTAAATGACCTAAACTACTTGGCCCTTTGTGCAACAAGCACTCCTTATAATATAAGAATTCTTAAAGTCTTCTTCTTTCAATGATCAAAACATGATCTTTGTTAAAATAATACAAAGTATTATCATAACTTAAATATCCAAAGGTTGAAATAATTTCAAACTCATTAATATGAAGTCTGGTTTTCCAAAACCTTACATAGCATGGGTTCGACCCTTAACAAAAATGAATCAACGATGTAGATACTACTGGAATTAGAATATAAATCCTATACAAGCAAAGCTTCAAGGTGCTTTTCAACCTACTTGTCATCTTGACAAGTGAGAATTGTGCTCAACAACTTTACACATAGTAAATCTTCAGGTTTTGTGCATGCCAAGTTCTCGGGACTTCAAAACCATCTATAGTCTCTAACTTGTAGGTTCCTCTTCCTTGAACGCTCTTAACCTTATATGGCCCTTCCCAATTTGGGGCAAGCTTTCCTTTGTGCCCTACTCCAAAGGCTTCCACTTTTCTAAGGACCAAATCTCCTTGTTTGAAGAACCTTTCCTTAACCCTTAGGTTGTAATAAAATGAAGCTTTCTTCTGATAGTTCACTATCTTCGCATGTGCTTCATCTCATACTTCATCAATTAAGTCGAAGGCTAATCTTTGCCCCTCCTCAGTTTCCTCAATATTAAAAGCCTGAACTCGGGGAGATGAGTGCGATATTTCTACAGGGATAACTGCTTCTTCCCCATACGCCAATATGAAGGGAGTGGCTCCGGTAGTGACTTTACAAGTAGTTCTGTAAGCCCAAAGTATCGGGAGTATTTCATCCACCCAATTATTCCTGGATTTCTCAATCCTCTTCTTTAGTCCATCCAGGATTATTCGATTTGCCACTTCTGCTTGCCCATTAGCTTGCGGATGAGCCACAAAGGTAAATCGTAACTCGACCTCATTCTCTCCACAATATTTATTGAATTCTTCATTATTGAACTGTGTTCCATTATCGGTAACCAGAATACGGGGAATTCCATACCGGCACATGATGTTTTCGCCCAGGAATTGTGCAACCTGCTTAGTTGTGATTTTGGCCAATGGCTTGGATTCAATCAATTTAGTAAAATAATCAATGGCTACAATCAGGAACTTTCTTTGTGTCGTGGCCATGGGGAAAGGTCCAAGTATATCCATTCCCCACATAACAAAAGGGATAGGTGAGTTGATGGAGGTCAGCATTTCAGGGGGTTGTCTAATGACAGGAACATGCTTCTGACAGCGGTCACACTTCTTCACATACTCTTTGGCATCAGTCATTATTTCTGGCCAATAGAAGCCTAAACGGGTTATCTTATGAGCTAGCACTCTGCCCCCCAAGTGTTGCCCACAGATACCTTGATGTACTTCTTCCAGAGCCAAGCGCGCCTCATCGGGCCTGAGACATCTTAAGAAGGGAATTACATAAGATCTTTTATACAAAATCCCATCTATCAAGGAGTATCTTAGCGCTCGAACAGCTAACTTCCGTTCTTCAGTAGCATCATTTGGCAACCAACCGGTTTGAATATGGGTCTTAATGGGATCTATCCATGACGTCCCCAGACCAATAGGAGCTACAAGCTTAACATCAATGCTCTGTGTCTTCAAAACGCGGAAGTATACACTTCCTGAACTTTTCTCTATCTCAGATGAAGCAAACTTTGATAAGGCATCTGCCTTAGCATTTTCCTCCCTTGGAATGTGCTCAACATGTCATTCATTGAATTGGGTCATCACAACCCTTAGTAGGAGGACATACTTAGCCATTGTATCATCCCTTACCTCAAACTCTCCCTTTACCTAGGATATGACCAACTTCGAGTCTCCAAAGACTTTCAAGTTCTTGACTCTCAGTGTCCCTGCTAGGCCGAGTCCAACTATCAGAGCTTCATATTCTTCCTCATTGTTTGTGGTCGGAAAGTCTAACTTCATAGCATATTCAATCAAGAACCCATCAGGACTTTGTAAAACTAGACCTGCTCCACTTGAATTTGTTTTTGATGCTCCATCAAAATAGAGAACCCAATATTCCTTCTTCTTATCATCCTTACCTTTGTCCTCCTTATCGACTTCCTTGTCTTGCGGTATAGTATATTCCTGCCCCCCGACTTCTTGGTTAGGTATGGTACATTCCACCACGAAGTCAGCCAATGCCTGGGCTTTTATTGCCGTTCGTGGCTTATTCTTAATGTCGAATTCTCCCAACTTTATTGCCCACTTGATCAGCCTCCCACTAGCTTTGGGACTATGAATAATATTTCACAAGGGCTGATTTGTTAGTACTTCAATTCTATGAGCCTGAAAGTAGGGACGCAACTTTCTTGAAGCCATTACCAAGGGTAGTGCAAATTTCTCAATAGTTGAATAATTCAACTCAGCTCCATGTAGAATTTTGTTGACATAGTATACGGGTTTCTGGATTTTCAGTTCCTCTTTAACCAACACAATGCTCTAGGCACTTTCCGAAACGGCCAAGTACAAGTATAAGACTTCATTCAAAGCTGGCTTGGCCAACAACGGGGCCTGAGCCATATATTTCTTTAACTTCTCGAATGCCTTCTAGATTTCCTCACTCCATACAAAATCTTTTACCTTCTTTAAGGACTTGAAGAACGACAAACACTTGTCCCGAGACTTGGAGATGAATCATCCCAATACAGCAACCCTTCCTGTGAGCTTTTGAACATCTTTGATAGTTTTTGGTGGTTCCACATCCAGGATTGCCATTATTTTATCGGGGTTGGCCTCGATTCCTCTCTTGGAGACCATCAATCCCAAAAATTTTCCAGACCCTACTCTGAAAGCACACTTCGTAGGATTTAACATCATCTTATGGTATCTTAGGACCTCAAAAGCTTCCCTCAATTGGGTTATATGGTTAGTCTTTACTAGACTCTTGACTAACATATCGTCAACATAAACTTCCATGGTCTTGCCAATAAGGTCCTTAAATATTTTATTTACCAACCTTTGATAGATGGCTCCTGCATTCTTGAGACCAAATGCCATAACAAGATAATAATAAACACCAAAGTCAGTGATGAATGATACCTTTGGGATGTCATCCTTGTGCATCTTGATCTGATTGTATCCACTAAATCCTTCCATGAAACTCAGTATCTCATGTCCAGCAGTGGCATCTATCAAAGTGTCTATCACTGGTAACGGGAAACAGTCCTTAGGGAATGCGTTATTCAAATCAGTAATGTCCACACACATCCTCCTTTTTCCATTGGCCTTCTTTACCATTACAGGGTTTGCTAACCATTCTGGAAATTGAATCTCTTCAATGAATCCAGCCTCTAAGAGCTTCTCTACTTCTTGTTTAATAGCTTTTTACCTCTCCGGAGCAAAGCTTCTTTTCTTTCGCTTCACTGTTTTCCGACTTGGATCCACATTCAGCTTGTGAGTGATCAGTTCCGGGTCTATTCCTGGCATATCAGCTGCAGACCATTCGAATACATCACTATTTTCTTGCAAAAACTTCACCAACTTCCCTCTAAGGGGCTCTTCTAGTGTTGCTCCAATGAAAGTCACTTTCTCAGGATGCTCGGGAGCCAAAAGAATCGTAACCAAATCTTCTGCTGGCTTCCCTTATTTCTCATCATTCTCTCGGATATCCAGATCTTCAATAGGCAGAACTTGCTCCCCAACTCCATCTTCCCTTAAAGAGGCTACGTAACAACTCCTTGCCATCTTTTGATCTCCTCTCTCTTCTCCAATCTCATTCTGAGTGGGAAATATCATGACTGAATGGTAGGAAGAAGGGACGGCCTTGAAGGCATGTATCCCTGTTCTTCCCATGATAGAATTATAAGTTGAACTAGCCTTCACCACCACGAAGTCCAACATCTGCATTGCTTGCCTTGGTTCCTGACCTATGGTTGTTGGCAACTTGATTATTCCTTCCACGGGGCACTCTACTCCCGCAAATCCATATATCGGCATATCGGTTGGGGTCAATTGGGAATCATTGTATCCCATCCTTAAAAAGGTATCATGGAGTAAGATGTCGACTGAGGCACCGTTATCTACGAGGACCCTCTTCACTGGGCTATTCCCTATTATTGGGGTTATGACCAACGGGTCGTCATAGGGAAATTTCACACCCTCCAGATCAGAATCATTGAAAGCCATTGTTATTCCTGTCATGGCCCTCTTCGGGGCTTCTCCAACAATATGCATAACTTCTCGGGTATACATTTTCCTGGAGTTCTTGGATAATCCAGCAGCGGTTGGTCCTCCAAAAATTGTGTTTATCACAGGCCCTCGGGGTCGCGGTCCTCTGAAGATTGCATTTATCACCGGTCCCCTAGGTTGGGGATTTTGCCCTCGTTCATATTGATCTCTTCTTCGATCATCAAAGTTCTTTCTCACGTTATTGCTCCTATCTCCTCCATCTCCAGTGTACTTGTTCAATCTTCCTTTTCTAGTGAGAAATTCAATTTCATCTTTAAATTGTCTACACTCATCAGTGTCATGACCAACATCCTTGTGAAATCTACAATACTTGCTCTTATCTAGCTTGGTAGGATCAGCCTTCAAGGGCTTAAGCCAACGAATATCTCGATCTTTCTCAATTTCCATCAAAATCTGGCTTCTTGGAGCATTCAACTTAACATACTCAGTGAACTTTTGTCCAGGTCCTCCCTTCTTCGGGGTTGAGTCATTATTTTTCTCAGTTCTAGGATACTTGTCCTTTGCAATATATTCCAGATCAGTTTTCCGTTTCGTGCCTCCAGCGGGCTCGTTACTTACTACAGTCTTCCTCATGCTCTCTTCCACCTTGATGTACTTCCCAGCTCTATCTTGGAGCTGTAACATGCTTTCAGGGGAGCGCTTGGCCAAGGACATCTTGAAGAAACCATTCCTAGTTTCCTATTGCAGTGCTATCATGGCTACCTTGTCATCAAGGTCCGGGACTTTTAAAGCTTCCTTTGTAAAATGATTTAGGTAGTCTCTCAAGGATTCCTTCACTCCCTGCACAATGCTCATGAGGGATGCTGAACTTTTCTCATGCACTCTCCCGCTTATGAACTGCTTAATAAAAGCCTGACTTAATTCTTTGAAGGACCCAATAGAGTTTGGGGGCAAACGACGATACCATCTTTGAGCCATACCCGACATAGTTTGAGCAAAGGCTCGACCCTTAATAGCATCATTCACGGGCTGCCAATAACAGTGCATTGGAGAATGTCCTGACGTGATTAGCGGGATCTCCCGCTCCATCATAAGCTTTGATAGTGGGAATCTTGAACTTCCTTGAGATATGGGCATTCATTATTTCTTCAGTGAATGGTGGGGTGGGATCATCAGGATCTCCAAGGGGAAGAAGATTGCTTGGATCAACCCTTGGGGCTACAACCCTTCTTTGTGACGGACCATCCAGGTCTATGATTGGAGGATGATTTGTCCCCCTAGGTGGTAATGGGAGTCTGGGAGTCTGGTGAGCCTCCAGGTCGCGCTTCAGCCTTTGAATTTCTGCCTTGTGTGCCTTAATTCTCTCCTACACCTCTTGGGGATTCACCCATCGGGTACTCCTAGGACGTTGGTTTCCATTAACCATATGTTCTTTGCCAGCAGGGCCACTTCATCGTCCGAAGATTCAGAATCTCTCTCAGTATAAGGACAAGAAAAATCATGATCCTCCGGGATAGGAGCTAAATCTTGAATGTAAGGGGGTGTTTGCCTCCGTGCTTCACTCCGTCCAGCATGCCCACTTCCTCCAACCTCAGGGTAAAGGGGCATCCCATAAGGGGGGTTAGTAGTCATAATAGTTGAATACTCATACCCAACGGGTCAAGAATTCACAGGTACGTGCAACTGTTGAAGTTGGGAATTCTTCCCTTGAGTAGCCGAGGGAATCGTCCCTTGTGGCTGAGGTTCAGTTGCCCCTACCTGGGCTCCTCCTTGGGCAGCGGCATAGGTTGAATATGGAGGTACCTCCACGGTTGAATGAAATCGTTTGGGTTGTCCCCGCGGGTGTTCCTCCTTCAAGGGCTGCTGCTTGTTCTCCATGTTCTCGCCATGGTTGTTATTGCGAGCCCCACGGTGGGCGCCAAATGTTATGGATAAAAACCTAGAGTATATTAATTGTTGTGTTTATTGCTAAGGTTCAGGGAGCTCAAGGCCTTTAATGGCTGCTCTCGTAGTTTCGTAGCTTAACTCTGCCTTTACGAGATGCCTATGTATCTCTGTGAATTAGAGAATCGAGCCAAAAAATGTAGTTCTGATTGGTGGAGGTGAGACCCCTTATATACATGTTGGGAGTCCTTGAATTGGACTTGGGTTAGGAGACTTGGTGGGTAAGTCTCTGAATTAGAATGGACTTTGGAGTCCTACGGAAGTAGGAAGTCGATTCCTTATCCCATGAGGTTCCTTGGAGGCCAATCTACAAGGATTTATATCCCCACTAGGACTCATCTTAATAGCTATTTTTCTCCCTTATTAATTAATTATGAAATTAATTGATATTCAGGATTTTGGGCCTTCTTTGTTCCATCAGGCCTGATCTGGTCCATCAGGCCTGATCAATGTGTTAACCTTTTTGGTCTGAATGTCATACATCTTCTTATTGGGCCAAGTTATATGTAATTAATGCAACATTAATTACGTAATCAGCATTTATTTATTCCCTATCATTTGCCCCCCAACTTTTGGGAAACAGTGACTAGGTTTTGCAGAAGTTAAGTTCATTCGTTCCCTTACTGGGTATCATTTTGCGTAAAGTGTGGAGGGACCTACACATTTACAATGATTTGCTTTCATCCCTATTATTTAGGAACTATCTTAATTTCCAGGAATTTTCCCTGAATTCTGGGATTTTTCCTTAATTTTCTGAATTTTTCCCTTAATTCTGGGATTTCTCCTCAATTTTCCCTTAATTTATGGCTTAAAATCTATCAGGGGACATACCAAATCGATCAGGAACCAGGATATGATCGAACTTACTGTGATATTGTCACTTTGGTCGATTGATTCTTCGATCAGGATTTCGATCAGGATCCTGATCGAACTAGCTCAAAATACACCACTCTAATCGATGGAATCTTCAATCAGGATTCATACGAAATCGATCAGGACCTGATCGATTTCGATCAGAATCCTGATCGAACTAGCTCACAAAACACCACTGTAATCGATGGAATCTTCGATCAGGATTTTATCCTTTTTCGATCATGACTCAGATCGAACTAAGTAAATTTTTACCCTTATAATCGAATAACATATCGATCAAGGTTCTTTCCTTTGTCGATCAGGACTCTGATCGAACTAAGTGGCTTTTTACCCTTTAGATCGAATGAAATATCGATCAGGGTTCTTCCCTTTGTCGATCAGGATTCTGATCGAACTAAGTAGCTTTTTACCCTTTAGATCGAATGAAATATCGATCAGGGTTATTCCCTTTGTCGATCAGGACTCTGATCGATCTAAGTGGCTTTTTACCCTTTAAATCGAATCAAATATCGACCAGGGTTCCTACCTTTTGTCCATCAGGACTCTGATCGAACCATTTTTTCAAAATTCTGGTCGATTTTTGACTCTTTAGTTTCCATTCCTGCTTCTAGAATACCCCTGAAATTTCCCTATGGTGGGCTTTCCTCAAATTGGGCCTGATTGTATGGGCCTAAAAACGCCTCGTATTCCGAGCTTTTTGCCTATAAAAGAGAAGTGAGAAGCGAGAATCCTCACTTCATATCTCATTTCTCAACTTTTCTCTCAAAAACTCTCTCAAATTTCTCTCAAGCTTCCTCTCTTAGTAAGGCGATTTCCGGTGACCTCAGCCACCGTAGCTCCACCACCTTCAAGTTTTTCTGGGTTTCAAGCCTTCATCCGAAGAATATCAATGGCGGATCGTGATCTAGCTCGTTTGGTGAAGATGAACACTTCCAAGAGAGGTACTGTCATTCAAATCCAATCTCCGTACACTTCTTTAATAGATATGATAAACTCTAGAGGCGATGAATATCCCTCTTTATCTGAATTAGATTCATATTACCATGGTAACACTTTTCACGAGTAGGATGGTAGAATTGAGTCCATGAACACCATGTATAAACTTCCACCCTATCTTAGGATTACCCCAGCCTGCCCCTGGGGATAGGACATGTAACTGGGAGGGGGACACTCTATTTATTTATCGAGGAGCCCTGACCGCGGGTCTTAGGTTCCTCTTTCACGAATTTATTCCTCGTTTACTTGCAGACGTAAAAATCAACCCTTGTCAACTCCCTCCTAATGCATGGAGGAATATTATCTATTTTATGGTTCTGTGTCTTAGAAACAATTTTCCTCTTTCCGTAGCTGTCTTTAGGAAAGTTTTTCAATTTTATAACAGTTCCATGGGTCAACCGGGCTGGGTTTTAATTCGTCAATAGCCTAAAATTCCCCATATTTTTGATAGCAACTCTATAGTCGAGAACAACCGTAAATGGAGGGATGAGTTTGTTAGGCTGACCTGGGCTGGGGGTGATGGGGCCACACTCTTCCGTAGGCCCTTTTGTAAAGTGTCAGATGGGAGTCCTGGTAGTATCAGGTTAACTGATGAGGAGGAGGTGGCCTATCAAGCCATCATTTCAGATGACAGGAAAAATAGATACTTGGACTCTTTTAGAGGAGTTCTCGTTGAAGAAAGTTGGACTTCCTATGCCAGTGATAAGGGTAACTCTACTTGCGCATCTATTTTACTCCTTCTTTTATTGCAACTCTATTATTTCCAGAATTTTAATACTTTTCTTCTCTTTCTTTCAGCTTGTGAGGCCATTAACAATATCAACAAGCCTAAGGAGGTGGAATCTGGTCAGCCAGAAGAGGGCCAAGCTGAACAGAGACCCCAGGGACAAGCCTGATGCTCCCACCTTCCTTAGGCCCCACGTCCCTATTGTGGAGCTGGGGGATGATGTGAATCCTCCACTTAAGGCGCACTCCTTTAGACCTAACCTGGGACTTTAGAAGAAGTGATACCTGTGGTTGGATCCACCAAGCATGCCAAGGATTGGTCGTACCATTCCATCACTCCCCACGACTTCACTGACATTGTCACGGGGAGTGACATCGAATCTATTGAGCTTCTGGGTTCTCAGGCCCAAGCTGCGGTAACGACCCTTTCTTTTCTCCTTAAGTTCCAACCTTCTTGTTTTTTAATGAACTTGTGTTAACTCGTGTTTCTTTGTGCAGAGTAACACCTACTTGCAGGCGGCCCTCCATCGGGCTAGGTCTTGGAAGGGGAACTTTGATGAGTTTGAAAGGGAGATGAAGGAATGGAAGGAGTGAGCTGAGGTTCTGGAGAAGAAGCTGGACACAAAAAAGGAGGAGCTGTCTAAGGCTCATTCTGAGCTGGTGAAACTTAGGAGTGATAAGGAAAAACTCATTGATGATTACATGGATTCTGATAAATTCAAGAATCTCATGGAAATCCACGATGAGGGTGTTTATTCTTTGCAGTTTACCCAGGAATGGGATGCAGTTGTGAAGGCGGTCTCGGAGAAGCATCCTGGCCTAGTAGATCCCAATGACTTTATGAGTCCTGAGCAGCCAGAGACTGAGGATAGCTTGGATGCTATCATTAACTCTCCCCCGCCTGATGATCGTTTTCTGGATCCCAGCAATGCCTCTCCTCCTGCTTCCGCCGCGAAGGACGCTGAGAAAGAAGGTGCCGATAAGGAGCAAGGGAATGAAGGCTCCCGCATGGAGGAGTAATGTTTCTAGTTTTTTATTTTATTCATAACTTATTGTTGAAATTTATTTATATCCGGAACTTATTACCCTTCGGGGTTTATTTATGCTGCTTTCTTCTTCATACCTTTCTCCTTTAACTTTCCAGCATTTATTATGCTTTTAATGTTAAATGACATGAACTACTTAGCCCTTTGTACAACAAGCACTCCTTATAATAGAAGAATTCTTAAAGTCTTCTTCTTTCAATGATCAAAACATGATCTTTGTTAAAATCACACAGAGTATTATCACAACTTATATATCCAAAGGTTGAAATAATTTCAAACTCATTAATATGAAGTCTGGTTTTCTAAAACCTTACATAGCATGGGTTCGACCCTTAACAATAATGAATCAATGATGTAGATACTACTAGAATTAGAATATAAAATCCTACGCAAGCAAAGCTTCAAGGTGCTTTTCAACCTACTTGTCATCTTGACAAGTGAGAATCGTGCTTAACAACTTTACACATAGTAAATCTTCAGGTTTTGTGCATGCCTAGTTCTCGGGACTTCAAAACCATCAATAGTCTCTAACTTGTAGGTTCCTCTTCCTTGAACGCTCTTAACCTTATATGGCCCTTCCCAATTTGGGGCAAGCTTTCCTTTTTGCCCTACTCCAGAGGCTTCCACTTTTCTAAGGACCAAATCTCCTTGCTTGAAGAACCTTTCCTTAACCCTTAGGTTGTAATAAAACGAAGCTTTCTTCTAATAGTTCCCTATCTTCGCATGTGCTTCATCTCGTACTTCATCGATTAAGTCCAAGGCTAATCTTTGCCCCTCCTCATTTTCCTCAATATTAAAAGCCTGGACTCGGGGAGATGAGTGCGATACTTCTACAGGGACAACTGCTTCTGCCCCATATGCCAACATGAAGGGAGTGGCTCCGGTAGTGACTCTGCAAGTGGTTCTGTAAGCCCAAAGTATCAGGAGTATTTCATCCACCCAATTATTCCTGGATTTCTCTATCCTCTTCTTTAGTCCATCCAGTATTATTCGATTTTCCACTTCCGCTTGCCCATTAGCTTGCGGATGAGCCACAAAGGTAAATCGTAACTCGATCTCATTCTCTCCATAATATTTCTTGTATTCTTTATTATTGAACTGTGTTCCATTATCGGTAACAAGAATACGGGGAATTCCATACCGGCACATGATGTTTTCCCACAGGAATTGTGCACCCAGCATTGTTGTGATTTTGGCCAATGGCTTGGCTTTAATCCATTTAGTAAAATAATTAATGGCTACAATCAGGAACTTTCTTTGTGTCGTGGCCATGGGGAAAGGTCCAAGTATATCCATTCCCCACATAGCAAAAGGGATAGGTGAGTTGATGGAGGTCAGCATTTCAGGGGTTGTCTAACGACAGGCGCATGCTTCTGACAGCGGTCACACTTCTTCACATACTCTTTGGCATCAGCCATCATTTCTGGCCAATAGAAGCCTAAACGGGTTATCTTATGAGCTAGCGCTCTGCCCCCAAGTGTTGCCCACAGATACCTTTATGTACTTCTTCCAGAGCCAAGCGCGCCTCATCGGGCCTGAGACATCTTAAGTAGGGAATTACATAAGGTCTTTTATACAAAATCTCATCTATCAAGGAGTATCTTAACGCCCGAACAGCCAACTTTCGTGCTTCAGTAGCATCATTTAGCAACCAACCGGTTTGAATATGGGTCTTAATGGGATCCATCCATGACGTCCCCAGACCAATAGGAGCTACAAGCTTAACATCAATGCTCCGTGTCTTCAAAACGCGGAAGTATACACTTCTTGAACTTTTCTCTATCTTAGATGAAGTGAACTTTGATAAGGCATCTGCCTTAGCATTTTCCTCCCTTGGAATGTGCTCAACATGGCATTCATCCAATTGGGTCATCACTTTTACGACCGACATTTTGTGTAATATTATTTTTTAACTCTGTATAATATTAGAGCCGATTATAAATATACTTAATGACTGTACGTTTGTGTGAATGGAAATTTCTGCATTATAAATTGCTTTATGTAGATTATAAATTTTTCAAAGCAAGAGTTTTATTAATTGCCCTTATTTTTTATTTATAAAGAATATTCTATGCCTTGGAAAATTATCTTTTAAAAATTATTTCATTCACAAATTTCAAAAGTGATCTCATAAAATTTCTAAAAATCCAAGTTATTTTATGGTACAAATTTTATAATTTTTGAACTTTTATTTTATTTTATAAAAGTACATCTTTGAAAATTAGTTGTTTAGTAATTAGAAAATTACATGGAAACCCTTGCATGCAAATACTCTTCCATTCAACCAAAGGGCAAAGAAGACATTTCCAACCCCACTAACTCACATTTTGTTAGCCAAATTACCTCCTTGACCTTGCATGCAAAATGGCCTAACTTTAGCTAGAGGGTTAATCTTGTCATTTCCTAAATCCACTCACATTTAGTCAAATCAAAGACATAAAAACAAACCTAAAGTGATGATCACTCCATTCCACTTCACCCTCCCCTTTCTCCTCCCTCCCTCTCGGCTCAACCCTCCCTCCCGGCCATCCCATAGCCGAGGCCCCCCATCCCCTTCCTTTCTTATTTATTTCACCCAAAAAATCATCTTATATTCAAGTAATCTTACTCCCTACATGTTGTTCTTAAATATTTCAAAAGTTTAGAGTGAAAAACCTATGTTTTGACCTTGCATGGTGGTGTTTTTGTTAAACTCAAAGTGAACCTCCTTGATTCTTATGAATCTAAGGCTTTCACCATTAGTTATAGTATCATAGGGTCGAGAATGGCTTGACATGAGAGTGTTACACTTATGCAAATATTGTTTTCACCCTAATCCATTCGGCCATGACTTGATAGGAGCTGAATGGATGGTGTTTTGTTGCCTTTTTTCATTTTTGTGTATTTTGTGATGATGACATGAATTTTGTAGTAAAAGCTTGATAAAACCCTTTTGCATGCTAGTTGATCATTTAGTTATAATCCATGTTAGGCTTGCATGTTGAATTATGATGAAAATTTATTTGCAAATCATGTTGTTTTGGCTTGTAAGATTCGAAAGCATGCATGCATGTAAACCACTCTTGATTTTCGGAAGTTTTTGATCATTTGGATTCATTTTTGTTAGTAAGCCTTAATTTCAGTAGGGTTAAGATATTAACCTTTATTTGTGCTCCTTGATATGTGATATTAATTCGTATATTTATAAAGAAGATATAACTTGTCATTTTCAAAAACTTGATGACTTGTAATTTGTGTAATGTGTTAACTTTTATTTTGCTATGTTGCACCTTAGGTAAGGATGATCTCCACCAAGCTTATATTGAGTGTAAGGGAGTTAGGTCAGTAGAACACCTTAGTTAAGGTTTGGTTTGAACCTTGGTGAAAGTAGAGTATTAGTTTCTGCAGAAAAATCAGTTTGGTACCCTGCGGTTTAGAGTGATATTTGACCTTGTCATTGTTGTGCACTTTGAGGTCCAAGCCACCAGAAGCTAGCACTAGGAGTATACAATAGGTTTTAGGTGTTTTTTGGAGGTTTATAAGACGTTTGGTTAGGTGCACGAGTGGAAACACCAAATTTGTCCAGCAGGGGACAGTTTTGTTGCAACTTAGAAATAGGGAGTTTTGACCATGTCATAGGTAGGCCCTCATTAGGCCCTGTTGGGCCTTAGTTAGAAGGAATGTCAGAGGAGTTTTTCCAGCCATAGTTCATAGGATTTGAGTTAGAATAATGTGTCACAAGTTAGTTCAAGTCAGGACCTTTTCTGCCCAGAAAAATAGGGGAATCATGAACTTTAAGCTTAGGCCTAGGGAGGCCCAAGCTAGGCCCTTGAGCCACATTAAGTTTGGGAGTTGCCTTATGATCAGAAGAGTCTAGTATAGAAGTTTTGGAAGTAAACGTGAAGTTTAAGAGTGTCAAATGCACCCAAGAAACCTTAGATGTCATTCTGAAATTTACCATAATAAGCACCTTCACTTACCACATAGTGTTAGAGCACTTATGAGTGAGGCCTAGGTTGACCACCATAGTTTCAAGATAGCATAAAGTCAGTAGAGTGAAAGGCCCAAGCTAGGGTCAATAGGAATTGGATGGTTTAGTAAAGGGACATCGAGTTAGGAGACCAAAATTTGGAGATTTTGTCTAGTTTAGCGACCAAGTGATTTAAGTATGTGGAGCGAGATCATCCAAGCCTAGTGTTGAAATATGGCATGTGTGATATTATTTGGTACTTAAATAAGGTATATGAGCATATGTGGCTATGTGTACTATTATGCTTATAAGGTGATTATAAATTGTGTGCATATAGGCCTAAGTGACATCGTGTTTGATTTCGGTTTACAAATAGGTTGAGTTGGTGAGAATATATTATAATGAGGTTATTATTATGTGTAGGATCTCAAGATGAGGGTAAACTTGTCATAAAAGTTGAGTAAAGCTTCCAGTTGCTCCTACCTGCCAGTCCAGTCCAGCCTTTCTCAAGGCAAGTGATTCAACCTGCCTTTTTCGTTTACACTGCAAGTGTGTGATAACTAGTTCCTATATATGATGCGAGTATTCTGATTTACCTTGATATACTTGTACCAAGTGGTCTTCAAATCTATCTTCATATTATATAGAAATGCCATGAACCCTCAGGTGTCTATTGCAAGTAATGTAACTTTATTGGAAGATTGTTATGCAAGTAGATCAAAATCTCATATTATGTTAGTGTACCAAAGTAATTGTGATGCCATGATAAAATAGAGAATTGTTATAAAGCTTTATTGATCTTTTTGATTAACATGCTTTTGATTCCTGAGAAATCTTGATATTGCACCCTGATACTTTGATTCAACTCTTGTAAGAACCTCGATAGAAACTTTATCTTGATACCTAAAAGCCAGTCATTCCTTAAAGTTGTTCATGATTGTTTTATAACCCTATCCTTACCCTAAAGCTTGATACCCTGTTATACCTTAAGCTTATGATCACTTTCTTTGTATTTTAACACCTATATCATACCTGGAACCAGTAATGCTTATCTTCTTGATATTTTAATACATATACCTTATCTAAAACCATTGCTTTAAGCCTAGTCTGGCATTACTCTTTCATATAATCTGATAGCCTTACTAAATCTCCTTGTCAAAATCCTTGTAAATAGAAACCTTCCAATTACCTTGATAGAGTAAAGCCTAGTGGATCATGGCCCTAGTGGATATATTCCCTGTGTTTCAAAGTGGATCTATAACCTTTGATAAAGATGTTTACTGTTTAAGAAATTAATTGTCAATCGGCATCAGTTTTTGAAATGATTAAAAATTTGGATTTTCAGTCCCAAAGGGGGACAAATGTTTTCTTTAAATAGTGGATCTGGAGTGAGACGCAAGTCCTTTACGCACTTAAATTTTAGGCTTAAAAGTTGTCTAGGGATCCTATTAATGTTTTAGAACCCAGCGAGGTTCAGGATTACTTCGCGGCTGATCACCGGTTGTAATCCGTAGCGTCATAAAATGGTTTTTGATTAAGAAATGATTTTGGAAATGTTTTGATACAAACAAATGATGCCATCACCCAAAAGTTCATCTCTTGTTATTATTAGCTCAGTCTTCACATTGTTATTCTTATATATCTCGATTTATGTTTCGTATCGTATTGTTTAGCACTTGTTGAGCATTTAGCTCACTACTTGCTTTCACCCTGATATTACAACTAGCAGCTATGATTAGATTCAAGCAGATAGCACGTAAGACTTGTGATGCCGATGCGTATGTTCGAGCTCAGGTAGAATAAGAGATAGTTTTGTGTGAGGACTCGATATTAAAAATCAGGTTGTAATAGTTAATAGTGTTGGGCTGTTCTAAACCCTAAACTGTAAGATCTTGGATTCGGTTGTATTTACTTTCTTTGGTTAGCTATTGTAATAATTTGCATAATATGTATTTTCAAGTTGGGGGCGTGACAGGTTTTGGTATCAGAGCTACGGTTTAGAGTCCTTGGACAGCCTAAATAGGTTATAGGATATATATATAAGTTATAGATATTATGCGAGAGAGTAGGTTAAGTAAATTTATTATTAATACTCATCTTATATATATCTATGTATTGTTTGTCAGCAAAGGGCGCACTCCTCATCATCCTCTAGGTCGGATGACACTATTGCTTTCTCCGTGTATGCTGAGTTGAGGCGCGAGTTCGACATGCTTCAGGGAAAGTACGACTGACTGTTAGACCGATTGAAGAATGTGTATCCGGACAGCCGAAACTATGAAGGAAAGCCGAAGGAGCAGATGACTGCGAGACTTGAGACTTTGGTTCAGTATGTCAACACTAAGCTTGAGGAGATGCCATCGCACCGACACCGAACCAGCCAGTATATCATCCAGATGGTTGCAGACGAGCTCCAGAGTGTTGTGAAGACGCTTCAAGAAGAGAAGACTACCAAACCCCGTTCTGAAGGAGTGCAGCCTTAGTTCTTTCCATTATCTACCTTTCATCATGTTGTATTGTTGGACTTTGTAGAATTCCCCGTTGTTTCCTTTAAATAAGCATGTTATTCCTAGATTCAGACCTTATTCTAATCTTGATGTATCTTGGCCTTTAAATTTCAATTATTATGCACTATCATTCTGTTTGCTTTCAATTGTTCATTGTACGCCTTTATATGCATCACCCTATTCGTTTAAATTGAAACTTGACCTCATATGTGAACAAGAATTCCATGTGACACCCTCGAATTATCTCATTGTTCATACCTGTTTTGACGTAACTTTTATTTCAGGATCATGCCACCCAAAAAGAAGAACCCAACAACCATATCTACCACATATCCTAATATTCTTCGATTACTGGAAACCTTACAAAAACAAACAAATGATATAGCTCAACAACAACTAACTCTTCAATAACAATTTGAAAACCAAGATAACTATGAACCACACTAACCACCGGATCCCCCAGTACCACATCGACAAGTTGTTACTTTCAAAGCTTTTCAGAATGTGAATCCACCTGCATTTCATGATACCACTGATCCAGTAATAGCTAACACATGGATTAAGGAAATGGAAAGGGCTTTTGAATTGGTATAGTTAGGGGATGATCAGAAGATACCATATGCTACTTACTTCCTGAAGGGCGAAGTTATCTATTGGTGGGATTCAGTGAAAGCTATGGAAGCAAATCAGCAAGTTTCTTGGGAAAGATTTAAGAAGTTATTTCTGGAAAAGTATTACCCTAAGTACATGCAAAATCAGATGGAACTTAAATTTCTTGAATTGAGGCAAGGGAGTATGTCTGTACTGGAGTATGAGAAGAAGTTCACAGAGCTGTCAAGGTTTGTGACAAAGTATACCAGTAGTGAGGAGGAAAAAGCAAAGAGATTCCAACAAGGATTAGAGTCTTGGATGAGAGATAGAGTGGCTATGTTTGAGCTTGATACTTATGCAGGCGTAGTGCATAAAGCTGCTCTGATTGAGATTAATGGGATGCGGTCAAGGAAGGAAAGGGATAACAAGAAGAGGAAGGTCCCATTCTATGGAGAAAAGTCTGAAGCCGGAAACTCACAAGACAGGAATGTGAAGATGATTGGATTCCACAAAGGTGAAAATTTGAGAAAAGACAAGAATCAAAGGGGAACAACCAGGCAAGCCAAGGACAAGTTGGAGAAAATAGATTTCAGAGAATAGAATGCAAGCATTGTGGAAGAAAGCACCCCGGAGTGTGTAACAAGCTGAGCATGACATGCTATAGGTGCAACCAGAAGGGACATTTGGCCAACGAGTGTAAGATGCCAAAGCCGGGAGTTACATGCTACAAGTGTGGAAAGACTGGACACATAGCTAGGGAGTGCAAGTCAACCGGACCAGGCAAAGCTCTAATGAACGTGGCAAGTACTAGTGCAAGCGTGCCAGCTGAGGTATTGGCCTTACCTCCACCACCTACAACAACTCCGCAAGCAATAACAAGGACATTCGATTTAAAAATGAAGGACGCTGTTCAGAATTCTGAGGTGATAGCAGGTACACTTTTACTAAATAATGTCGAAGCTAAAGTATTGATTGATTCTGGAGCGACGAGATCTTTCTTATCAGAAACTTTTGTTGATAAATTTCAATGTGATAAAATGGTTATGAGCGAGGTAGTAAATATGGTAATTGTGAATCAAGAGAAGATTCTTGTGAGTCAACTCTATCCAAAGTGTGACATTGATATTTCGGGGTATAAATTTTCAGCCGACTTGATACTCTTCAAGTTGGGAGAGTTCGATATAATTTTAGGCATGGATTGGTTAGGGGAAGAATAACGCTCAGATTATTTGTAAGTCCAAGAAGGTGTACTAAAAGATGGAGAGTGGAGAGAAAGTGGTATTTAAGGGACAGAGGCAAGAGTGATTGTTTCTTACAATCGTCCAGGCTAAGAAGTTGCTTAGAAACGGTTGCGAATCGTTCCTAGCTTATGTAGTAGATTCAGAAAGGGGCAACCTCAGCATAGAAGATATTCCCGTAGTCAACGAATTCACAAATGTGTTTCCAGATGAACTACCAGGCTTACCACCAGATTGACAAATCGAGTTCGAGATTAACCTTGCTCCGGGCACGGAACCAATTTTGAAGGCCCCGTATAGGATGGCACCAGCAGAAATGAAAGAGGTGGCGAGCCAGCTACAAGAATTGTTGGACAAAGGAGTGATACGGCCAAGTACGTCGCCATGGAGAGCACCTTTTCTATTCGTAAAGAAGAAAGATGGAAGTATGCGGTTATGTATAGATTATCGGTAGTTGAATAAGGTGACGATTAAGAACCGTTACCCGCTACCAATAATAGATGACCTATTTGATCAGCTGAAAGGAGCAAAGTGCTTTTCAAAGATTGACTTAAGATCAGGATACCATCAATTAAAGATCAAAGAAGAAGACATCCCAAAGACAGCATTCAGGACAAGATACGGACATTATGAATTTTTAGTAATGCCTTTTGGTTTGACTAACGCCCCGACAGAATTTATGGATTTGATGAACCGAGTATTTAAAAAGTATTTGGAAAAGTTCGTAGTGGTGTTCATTGATGACATCCTTATTTATTCAAAGTTGGAAGAAGAACATAAGCAGCATCTATGGATAGCATTGAAGATACTCCGGTAAGAGAAGTTGTATGCCAAGTTTTCTAAATGTGAGTTTTGGTTAAAGAAAGTTCAATTTTTGGGACACATTATTGGAGATAAAGGAGTTAAAGTAGATCCGACAAAGATTGTGGTGATTATGAGTTGGGAGAGGCCAAAGACAACTACGGATGTGCGAAGTTTTCTAGGATTGGCGGGATATTATAGAAGATCTGTCAAGGATTTTTCGAAAATTGCCACGCCATTGACTAAGTTAACTTGGAAGAATCAGAAGTTCGAATGGAATGCAGAATGTGAGAATAGCTTTCAAGAGTTGAAGCAGAGGTTGGTTACAGCTCCGGTGTTAGTACTACCAGACGATCAAGGAAACTTTGTGATTTTCAGTGATGCTTCACATAAAGGATTGGGCTGTATGCTAATGCAACACAATAAGGTGATCGCGTATGCGTCAAGATAGCTAAAACCGCATGAATTAAAGTAACCTACGTATGACCTGGAACTAGCATCCATAGTATTCGCACTTAAGATTTGGAGACATTACCTCTACGGAGAAAAGTGTGAGATCTACACGGATCACAAGAGTTTAAAGTTTTTTTTCACTCCAGAAGGAGGTCAATAGGAGGCAAAGGAGATGGTTGGAACTAATTAAGGACTATGATTGTTCGATAAATTATCATCCGGGAAAGGCAAATGTTGTAGCTGATGCTTTGAGTAGGAAGGAAAGATTGAATATGATAGCAATACCAAAAGAATTGTCTGAAGAGATTAAGAGGTTTGAATTGGAACTTTGTGATGGTGGAATAGTTGAAGAGGTTTGTCGTACAATGACTTTTCAGCCAACATTATTGGAAAAGATAAGGAAATGGCAAGAGGAAGTAGTGAAGAAAGAGAAAAATCAGCTAACTGGAGAAGAGATTGGAACTCAAAAGGATGAGCAAGGTATATTGAGGTTTTCCTCAAGAATTTGGATTCCTCATGTACCTGAATTGAAGAATGGGATTTTGAAGAAGCCCACAATTCAAGATTTTCAATCCATCCGGGAAGCACCAAGATGTATCGAGACTTGACGCAGAAATTTTGGTGGCCAAATATGAAGCGAGAAGTGGTAGAATGGGTTATGAAGTGTTATACTTGTCAGAAAGTGAAGGCTATACACCAAAGACCAAGCTGATTAATTCATCCCCTAAAGATTCCAGAATGGAAATGGGAAAACATTGCTATGGACTTTATAGTGGGACTACTACGAACGAAATCCGGACATGACGCTATATGGGTTATAGTTGATCGCCTTACGAAGTCGGTGCATTTTCTTCCAATTAATGAGAAGTCATCATTGGACAGATTGGTCCATCTGTATGTGCGTGAAATCATACTAAGACACGGCGTGCCCGTATCGATAGTTTCAGACAGAGATCCCCAATTTAACTCCAAATTCTGGAAGCAATTTCAAGAGAGTCTTGGCACGAAGTTGAACATGAGTATAGCGTATCATCTGCAGACTGACTGGTGGTGTTTTTGTTAAACTCAAAGTGAACCTCCTTGATTCTTGTGAATCTAAGTCTTTCACCATGAGTTATAGTATCATAGGGTTGAGAATTTCTAGACATGAGTGTGTTACATTTATGCAAATGTTGTTTTCACCCTAATCCATTCGGCCATGACTTGATATGAGCCGAATGGATGGTGTTTTTTGCCTTTTTTCATTTTTGTGTGTTTTGTGATGATGACATGAATTTTGTAGTAAAAGCTTGATAAAACCCTTTTGCATGCTAGCTGATAATTTCTTTATAATCCATGTTAGGCTTGCATGTTGAATTATGATGAAAATTTATTTGGAAATCATGTTGTTTTGGATTGTAAGATTCGAAGGCATGCATGCATGTAAACCACTCTTGATTTTTGAAAGTTTTTGATCATTTGGATTCATTTTTTTAGTAAGCCTTAATTTCAGTAAGGTTAAGATATTAATCTTGATTTGTGCTCCTTGATATGTGATGTTAATTCGTATATTTATAAAGAAGATATAACTTGACGTTTTCAAAAACTTGATGACTTGTAATTTGTGTAATGTGTTAACTTTTATTTTACTATGTTGCAACTTAGGTAAGGATGATATCCACCAAGCTTATATTGAGTGAAAGGGAGTTAGGTCAGTAGAACACCTTAGTTAAGGTTTGGTTTGGGTTTTTGGTTGTTGTTGGTTGGGTTGTTAAGTAAGAACCTTGGTGAAAGTAGAGTATTAGTTTCTGCAGAAAAATCAGTTTGGTACCCTGAAGTTTAGAGTGAGATTTGACCTTGTCATTGTTGTGCACTTTGAGGCCCAAGCCACCAGAAGCTAGAACTAGGAGTATACAATAGGTTTTAGGTGTTTGTTGGAGGTTTGTAAGACATTTGGTTAGGTGCACGAGTGGAAACACCAAATCTATCCAGTAGGGGACAGTTTTGTTGCAACTTAGAAATAGGGAGTTTTGACCATGTCATAGGTAGGCCCTTATTAGGACCTGTTGGGCCTTAGTTAGAAGGAATGTTAGAGGAGATTTGACCAGCCATAGTTTATAGGATTTGAGTTAGAATAATGTGTCACAAGTTAGTTCAAGTCGGGACCTTTTCTGCCCAGAAAAATAGGGGAATCATGAACTTTAAGCTTAGGCCTAGGGAGACCCAGACTAGGCCCTTGAGCCATATCAAGTTTGGGAGTTTCCTTATGATCAGAAGAGTCTAGTGTAGAAGTTTTGGAGGTAAACTTTAAGTGTAAGAGTGTCAAATGCACCCAAGAAACCTTAGATGTCATTCTGAAATTTACCATAATAAGCACCTTCACTTACCACATAGTTCTAGAGCACTTATGAGTGAGGCCTAGGTTGACCACCATAGTTGAAAGATAGCATAAAGTCAGTAGAGTGAAATGCCCAAGCTAGGGTTAATAGAAATTTGATGGTTTAGTAAAGGCACATCGAGTTAGGAGACCAAACTTTGGAGATTTTGCCTAGTTTAGCGACCAAGTGATTTAAGTATGTGGAGCGAGATCATCCAAGCCTAGTGTTGCAATATGGCGTGTGTGATATTATTTGGTACTTAAATAAGGTATATGAGCATATGTGGCTATGTGTACTATTATGCTTATAAGGTGATTATAAATTGTGTGCATATAGGCCTAAGTGACATCGTGTTTGATTTCGGTTTACAAATAGGTTGAGTTGGTGAGAATATATTATAATGAGGTTATTATTATTTGTGTAGGATCTCGAGATGAGGGTAAATTTGCCATAAAAGTTGAGTAAATCTTCCAGTTGCTCCTACCTGCCAGTCCAGTCCAGCCTTTCTCAAGGCAAGTGATTCAACCTGCCTTTTTCATTTACACTGCAAGTGTGTGATAACTAGTTCCTATATATGATGCGAGTATTCTGATTTACCTTGATATACATGAACCAAGTGGTCTTCAAATCTATCTTCGTATTATATAGAAATGCCATGAACCCTCAGGTGTCTATTGCAAGTAATGTAACCTTATTGGAAGATTGTTATGCAAGTAGATCAAAATGTCATATTATACTAGTATACCAAAGTAATTGTGATGCCATGATAAAATAGAGAATTGTTATAACGCTTTATCGATCATTTTGATTAACATGCTTTTGATTCCTGAGAAATCTTGATATTGCACCCTGATACTTTGATTCAACTCTTGTAAGAACCTCGATAGAAACTTTATCTTGATACCTAAAAGCCAGTCATTTACTTAAAGTTGTTCATGATTGTTTGATAACCCTATCCTTACCCTAAAGCTTGATACCCTGTTATACCTTGAGTTGATGATCACTTTCTTTGTATTTTAACACCTATATCATACCTGGAACGAGTAATGCTTATGTTCTTGATATTTTAATACATATACCTTATATGAAACCATTGTTTTAAGCCTACTCTGGCATTACTCTTTCATATTATCCGATAACCTTATTAAATCTCCTTGTCAAAATCCTTGTAAATAGAAACCTTCCAATTACCCTGATAGAGTAAAGCATAGTGGATCATGGCCCTAGTGGATATATTCCCAGTATTTCAAAGTGGATCTATAACCCTTGATAAAGATGTTTACTATTTAAGAAATTAATTGTCAATCGGCATCAGTTTTTGAAATGATTAAAAATTTGGATTTTCAGTCCCAAAGGGGGGCAAATGTTTTCTTTAAATAGTGGATCTGGACTGAGACGCAAGTCCTTTCCGCACTTAAATTTTAGGCTTAAAAGTTGCTTAGGGATCCCATTAATGTTTTAGAACCCAGCGAGGTTCGGGATTACTTCGCGGCTGATCACCGGCTGTAATCCGTAGCGTCATAAAATAGTTTTCGATTAAGAAATGTTTTGATACAAACAAATGATGCCATCACCCAAAGGTTCATCTCTTGTTATTATTAGCTCAGTCTTCACATTATCATTCTTATATATCTCGATTTATGTTTCGTATCGTATTGTTAAGCACTTGTTGAGCATTTGGCTCACTACTTGCTTTCACCCTAATATTACAGCAAGCAACTTTGGTTAGATTCAAGCAGATAGCACGTAAGACTTGTGATGCCGATGCGCATGTTCGAGCTCAGGTAGAATAAGAGATAGTTTTGTGTGAGGACTCGATATTAAAAATCAGGTTGTAATAGTTAATAGTGTTGGGCTGTTCCAAACCCTAAACTGTAAGATCTTGGATTCGGTTGTATTTACTTTCTTTGGTTAGCTATTGTAATAATTTGCATAATATGTATTTTCAAGTTTGGGGTGTGACAATCATAGCCCTTACTAGGCGGACATACTTAGCCATTGTATCATCCCTTGCCTCAAACTCTCCCTTTACCTGGGATATGACCAACTTCGAGTCTCCACAGACTTTCAAGTTCTTGACTCTCAGTGTCCCTGCTAGGCCGAGGCTAGCTATCAGAGCTTCATATTCTGCTTCATTGTTTGTGGTCGGGAAGTCTAACTTCATAGCATATTAAATCAAGAACCCATCAGGACTTTATAAAACTAGACCTGCTCTACTTGAATTTGTTTTTGATGCTCCATCAAAATAGAGAACCCAATATTCCTTCTTCTTATCATCCTTACCTTTGTCCTCCTTATCGACTTCCTTGTCTTGCGGTATAGTATCTTCCTGCCCCCCGACTTCTTGGTTAGGTATGGTACATTCCACCACGAAGTCAGCCAATGCCTGGGCTTTTATTACCGTTCGTGGCTTATACTTAATGTCGAATTCTCCCAACTCTATTGCCCACTTGATCAGCCTCCCACTAGCCTTGGGACTATGAATAATATTTCGCAAGGGATGATTTGTTAGTACTTCAATTCTATGAGCCTGAAAGTAGGGACACAACTTTCTTGAAGCCATTACCAAGGCTAGTGCAAATTTTTCAATAGTTGAATAATTCAACTCAGCTCCATACAGAATTTTGCTGACATAGTATACGGGTTTCTGGATTTTCAGTTCCTCCTTAACCAACACAGTGCTCAAGGCACTTTCCGAAACGGCCACGTACAAGTATAAGACCTTATTCAAAGCTGGCTTGGCCAACAACGGGGCCTCAGCCATATATTTCTTTAACTTCTCGAATGCCTTCTGGCTTTTCTCACTCCATACAAAATCTTTTACCTTCTTTAAGGACTTGAAGAACGGCAAGCACTTGTCCCCAGACTTGGAGATGAATCGTCCAATGCAGCAACCCTTCCTGTGAGCTTTTGAACATCTTTGATAGTTTTTAGTGGTTCCTTTTCCAGGATTGCCATTATTTTATCAGGGTTGGCCTCGATTCCTCTCTTGGAGACGATCAATCCCAAAAACTTTCCAGATACTACTCCAAAAGCACATTTCATAGGATTTAACATCATCTTATGGTATCATAGGACCTCAAAAGCTTCCCTAAAATGGGTTATATGGTCAGTCTTTACTAGACTCTTGACTAACATGTCGTCAATATAAACTTCCATGGTCTTGCCAATAAGATCCTTAAAAATTTTATTTACCAACCTTTGATAGGTGGCTCCTGCATTCTTGAGACCAAATGCCATAACAAGATAACAATAAACACCAAAGTCAGTGATGAATGATACCTTTAGGATGTCGTCCTTGTGCATCTTGATCTGATTGTATCCACTAAATCCATCCATAAAACTCAGCATCTCATGTCCAGTAGTGGCATCTATCAAAGTGTTTATCCTTGGCAACAGGAAACAGTCCTTAGGGCATGCGTCATTCAAATCAGTAAAGTCCACACACATCCTCCATTTTCCATTGGCCTTCTTTACCATTACAGGGTTTGCTAACCATTCCGGATATTGAATCTCTTCAATGAATCCAGCCTCTAAGAGCTTCTCTACTTCTTGTTTAATAGCTTCATGCCTCTCCGGAGCAAAGCTTCTTTTCTTTTGCTTCACTGTTTTCCAACTTGGATCCACATTCAGCTTGTGAGTGATCAGTTTCGGGTCTATTCCTGGCATATCAGCTGTAGACCATGCGAATACATCACTATTTTCTTGCAAAAACTTCACCAACTTCCCTTTAAGGGGCTCTTCTAGTGTTGCTCTAATGAAAGTCACTTTCTCAGGATCCTCGGGAGCCAAAGGAATCATAACCAAATCTTCTGCTGGCTTCCCTCGTTTCTCATCATTCTCTCGGATATCCAGATCTTCAATAGGCAGAACATGCCCCCAACTCCATCTTCCCTTAAAGAGGCTACGTAACAACTCCTTGCCATCTTTTGATCTCCTCCCTCTTCTCCAATCCCATTCCGGGTGGGAAACTTCATGACTGAATGGTAGGAAGAAGGGACGGCCTTGAAGGCATGTATCCATGTTCTTCCCATGATAGCTTTATAAGTTGAACTAGCCTTCAGCACCACGAAGTCCAACATCTGCGTTGCTTGCCTTGATTCCTGACCTATGGTTGTTGGCAACTTGATTATTCCTTCCACGGGGCACTCTACTCCCGCAAATCCATATATTGGCATATCGGTTGGGGTCAATTGGGAATCATTGTAACCCATTCTTTAAAAGGTATCATGGAGTAAGATGTCGACTGAGGCACCGTTATCTACGAGGACCCTCTTCATCGGGCTGTTCCCTATTATCGGGGTTATGACCAACGGGTCGTCATGGGAAAATTTCACACCCTTCAGATCAGAATCATCGAAAGCCATTGTTATTCCTGTCCTGGCCCTCTTCGGGGATTCTCCAACAATATGCATAACTTCTCGGGTATATGCTTTCCTGGAGTTCTTGGATAATCCAGCAGTGGTTGGTCCTCCAAAAATTGTGTTTATCACAGGCCCTCGGGGTCGCGGTCCTTCGAAGATTGCATTTATCACCGGTCCCCTAGGTTGGGGATTTCTCCCTTGATCATCTTGATCTCTTCTTCGATCATCAAAGTTCTTTATCACGTTATTTCTCCTATCTCCTCCATCTCTAGTGTACTTGTTCAATATTCCTTTTCTAATGAGGAATTCAATTTCATCTTTCAATTGTCTACACTCATCGGTGTCATGACCAATATCCTTGTGAAATCTACAATACTTGCTCTTATCTAGCTTGGTAGGATCAGCCTTCAAGGGCTTAGGCCAACGAATATCTCGATCTTTCTCGATTTCCATCAAAATCTAGCTTTTTGGAGCATTGAACTTAGCATACTCAGTGTACTTTTGTCCAGGTCCTCCCTTCTTCGGGGTTGAATCATTGTTTTGCTCAGTTTTAGGATACTTGTCCTTTGCAATATATTCCAGATCAGTTTTCCATTTCTTGTCTTCAGCGGGCTTCCTCATGCTCTCTTCCACCTTGATGTAGTTCCCAGCTCTATCTTGGAGCTGTAACATGCTTTCAGGGGGGCGCTTGGCCAAGGACATCTTGAAGAACTCATCCCTAGTTCCCTGTTACAGTTCTATCATGGCTACCTTGTCATCAAGGTCCGGGACTTTTAAAGCTTCCTTTGTAAAACGATTCAGGTAGTCTCTCAAGTATTCCTTCACTCCCTGCACAATGCTCATGAGGGATGCTGAACTTTTCTCATGCACTATCCCGCTGTTGAACTGCATAATAAAAGCCTGACTTAATTCTCTGAAGGACCCAATAGAGTTTGGGGGCGAACGACTATACCATCTTTGAGCCATACCCGACATGGTTTGAGGAAAGGCCCGACACTTAATAGCATCATTTACGGGCTACAACAACAGTGCATTGGAGAATGTCCTGATGTGATTAGCGGGATCTCCCGCTCCATCATAAGCTTTGATAGTGGGCATCTTGAACTTCCTTGAGATATGGGCATTCATTATTTCTTCAGTGAATGGTGGGGTGGTGTAATAACCCCAATTTTTGGAATTTTTGAAACACTGATGAATAGTAACTTTTTGCTGATGATGCTGATTAAGGAAAATTATCAGACAACACTATATAGGAGTACTGTTATGGAAATTCTGAGATCGTATTGGTATTCCACAAAGTAAATGAGTGTATGTAAAGGTCGTCAGAATTCGAATCCGAACACTTTGATTTTTTCCCGAAAATCCACCAGATACTGAAAGAATTGAGTATAAGGTAACGTGATTAAAAGGATTTATATTCAAGGATTATAAGAGAGGATCAAAAAAGGAATATAAAATATTGAGAAAGGTTTAGGGGAACCCAAGTAATAAGATCCCGGATATGATCCCTCATACGACGAACGAGAACGAAAGTTAAGAGAACTGTATAACAGATAAGTGGTCATTAGCCAAGTAATTAAGGATTAATCAAAGAGGTTAGTGGGTGATGATGTCATCATACCACAAAGGGAAGACAAGTGTAAAAAGATGACACAAGCTTGATGACATAAGCATGACAAAGGGATTTTGTTTTGTTGGTTGATTTTGGACCATGCAAAATTACCCATGGTAAAAAAATTTAAATCATTGGCTAAGACAAAAAGAGAAGCAACCAAACATTATTTCATAAAACTAAAAGAAGGAGAGTTGACTTTTGCTTCCAAGAACAAAGCTCTCGGCCAAAACAAACCCAGCAACTTAAAACTGCCATATCTCCTTCAATACTCATTCAAATGTTGTGTTATATAGCTCGTTGGAAAGGTATTGAGATGACCTACAACTCTTGTTCACAAGTCTCGTCCAAATAAGCAAGGTAAGACCCTCAGTTTTACAGTTCTTTCAATCTGACTTTTAGAAACTTCAAAGACTAACTTTGTGTTCTTGATTTCTTTGGAAAGATCAAGCTTGTAGGAGGCTCCCTAAGGCTTCCTAGCCACTTAACACCTCCTAAGGAAGGTATAAACTTCAAACGATAGCCTTTACTTTGATTATTAGTGAGTTTGATGGTTGGTTTTCTAAATGAGAAGCATGATCTTTGATTATTAGTAGTTTGATTTGAATTTGGAGTGATTTGGTGAATGAATCTTGTTATAGTTAATAGAACTTGATTGTGGTTGGTTGAGATGAAGAATCTGGATAATAAGGACTGGTATATTATTATTTAGTTGAGGTTTTGATGTGTTAATAATTGTGGGTTGTTTGGTGAGGTTTTGGTGTAGTGAGAAACTTGGTAATCGTGTAAACATAGCCGTCGTAATGCCCATTTTATTCAACTGCTTGTACTTAGTGTTCGGGATAGAAATCTCACCAATCAATCTCTAACCTTGCCATTTTTATCTAGATCATGTCGTAAGCTTCGTTTTGGTATATGGTTTGCTTAGATCCGATTTACGGTTTAGGAGAAACGTCCGTTTTAAGTAACGACGTTTCGCGACCGAACCATTACCCCTCGCCTTATTTTGAAACCTTGGTTAAGGCCCTTAAATGACTAATGGGAGTATAAAACAATTATGTAAAGTGGATTAGGCAGTTGGGAGGGTACTCACGAAAGAATCGCCTTAAAACTCTTAATGGTTAATTTATTAAAAATGGTGGAGCCGAGGGTACTCGAGCGACTTAAGTGAATCATTAAGCGCAAAGCGAGCGTTAGAGTCTAATTGGTTAAAGTATAGATTCTTAAGCGACTTTGGTTTAATTCCAACTTATATGTGGTTTATAGGTTACCAGACTCATCCCAGGACTTTTACCACCCCCAGTCACTCAGGCAAGTTTTCTACCCGTTATACTGTTGTTGTGATGTATATATGTATATGCATTATCTTGTGATAGATGCATGTTGGTTAATTAGCAAATTTTGCGATATATTGAAGCATGCTGATATGGTATATATATGCATGTCTGTTTCGTAATTTTGATATATATCTGTTGATTCAAATGCTTATAGTTGCATAATACCTATGCTAGAGATAAGCAGTAGTTGCGTATACCCTTAGTATAGGGGACCCAAAGGTGAATATTTTCTAAAACCGGGAGTCGATGTTCCCGAGTATATTATATATATTTATATATATATATATAGATATAGCTTTCAAAACTATTAATCGAATAAGGTTTATTCGATAACTTTATTTTATTTAATGAATATTATTTTGAATATTCATTCGAGGGCTTATGACTCCGTTTATTTTATTAATGAATATTATTTTGAATATTCATTTGAGGACTTAAGACTCCGTTTATTTTAATTAATGAATATTAGTTGAATATTTATTCGAGGATTTATGACTCCGTTTATTTACTATTAATATTCTTTATTTTATTAAAGAATAATGTTTCGATAATCAAACTTATTTTCGATTATTCAAATAAAGATCATACTTTCGTATAAGTATATCTTTGGTTATTTAATATCCATCTCAAGTATGAGTTTTAAAACTTTTACTTCAATTATTTTTATAAGGATTATCCTTATGGGAATATTATTTAAATAATAATATTCAGATATTTTCTAATATATTGGGACTGATTTATTTTATTAAATCGGCATTACTCCAAACATTCTTAAAAATATTTTCGAGTCTTCGAAATGATTTTTAAAGGTTAGAGCGGATCCCAAAACTCATTTTTATATTTAAGATCTTCCTTTCAAGGGGATTTAAATACTCGCTCAAAACCTGAGGGATCCGGCTCTGTGGTGTATTTTATATTCGCAACGTGGTTGCTGTTTTGAGACAACAATTTGATTACTTGCCCAATGTTCGGGAAGTAAGTCCATCTGATTGAGTCGGCATAAGCGACAGGCCGGGGTACGGTCTATGAAGGTGTAAGAGGCTGGGTGACAGTCCATCTACGCGTGAGTGGCCTGGTAACGGTCTAGCGCGAGGTCCGAATGCGGCCAGGGTGATGACCGGCGAGGAATTCATCCATCTACAGTAGAAAAGGTTACTTATTGGTATCTTTTCCTGATCAGCAAGATATCGGGTTTATGCCAAAATTCTTTTCCTTTCCAATATTCATTGGAT
This sequence comes from Apium graveolens, assembly GCF_009905375.1. NCBI lineage: Eukaryota > Viridiplantae > Streptophyta > Magnoliopsida > Apiales > Apiaceae > Apium > Apium graveolens. The sequence goes on from NC_133649.1 coordinate 113,877,218, forward strand.
GTTACAATCTCTGTTCATACTTTACATAACAGAGGTTTCTAGGAAATGTATAAGAGATATATATGTGGATATATATATCGGGACTAAATAAAGTATTTCGTAACTTCATTTCTTTTGAATGATATTTCAAAGATTTAATCTATTCAAACCTTTTCTTGTAGTCTCATCTATGTGATGAACTTTTGAAACTGATTATAACTTGAACGGTGGTAGTTCAAGTAGTATTTGGAAAAGATATAAGTATATTGGGGTATTGTGTAACTTCATCTTTTCAACTTATATCTGGTTAATGATTATCTTATGCACGACAAAGATTTTCAGAAAAACGTTGAGACGAGGTTAGATATATGAGATCACCTTGCAAAGATATTTTTATACAGTTATAAACTGAAACTCTGTGTATATTATGCATGGAAGAGGATTTCAAAGATTATCCAGAAAGGTTTGATTTTCAGAAAGGTTTATGAATATATGAATTTTCTCTGTAAAAACTATATAATTATTGTTTGCAAATGATTTTCGGTACGAAATAAAATACGATAAAGGCTATTTATAATTACGGAAAATTAGTATCCCGTTGGATCATTCCGGATATAAAATAGTACGTTTATTTATAAAAACTAATCTAAACGGTACCGGTTTTCGGGATAATTATCCAAATCAGTACAATTTGTACTGCGGTCTTGGTCTCAGCGCCTGGTTACACGTATTACGAGGTGATAATTGTGATAGTTTATTAAAAAGATCCCGTTTATCAAAAATACGAGTTTTATTGATTTACCGAAACGAATAATGTATCGAAAATGTTGCGCCGAGACTCGCACAGGACAAACCGTACTCCGGATCGAAAAAGTCAAAACATGGAAAATGCTCGGAATATTGCAATTAGGTTTGGAAAGAGTTCTCGGAAGAGTTTCGGATTATAAAAACGTAAAAACGGATGACGTCGGTTGGTTCCCGATTGTATAAAATAGTTTTTTAAATACTCGGAAAAAGATTTTATAAAATCCATATATTTCCTATAAAATCATAAATCAATATAAAAATAAATAGGAAGATATGACAATTATTTATATTTTATTTTGGACATATAAAAATTAAAATACTCAATTAGTATTATTTTAAACATCCAAACACATTTAACACTTAACAAATAATTCACAGAATAAATACTAAACATATATAATAATTATTTATTAGCAAAATAATTACACGGTATATCCCAGATATTACATCCTTCCCCCCTTAAAAGGATTCTGTCCTCAGAATCTCCTAAGAAAACAAATGAGGGTTCTTTTCTTTCATATCATCTTCTAACTCCCAGGTTGACTCTTCAACCTTTGGGTTTCTCCACAATACTCTTACTAACTTTACCACTATATTTCTTTATACTTTCTCTCTTTCCTCTAGAATCTCTATCGGACTCTCTACATATGACAAATCCGCCTGAAGTTCTAATGGATCATATTCTATTACATGCATCGAGTCTGGATTATACTTCTTTAGCATCGATACGTGAAAAACATTGTGAATGTGCTCCATGTGCGGAGCTAACGCCAACTCGTAAGCTACTTTGCCAACGCGCTTTAAAATCTCAAAAGGTCCAACATATCTTGGGCTCAGTTTTCCTTTCTTTCCAAATCTCGTCAATCCCTTCCACGGTGATACTTTCAGTAATACCAAATTTCCTTCTTCGAATTCCATATTTTTCCTTGATTGATCTGCATACTTCCTTTGACGGACTTGTGCTGCTATCAATCTCTTCTGGATAACTTCAACAACTTCCTTCGTCTACTGTACTAATTCAGGTCCAAGTATTTTGCGTTTTCCTACTTCGTCCCAATATACAGGAGATCTATATTTGCGTCCATAAAGGGCTTCATAGGGTGGCATCCCAATACTGGCGTGTTGTTGTAAGCAAATTCTACCAGGGGTAAATGCTCGTCCCAACTTCCTTTGAAATGAATAGCACAAACACGTAACATTTCTTCGATTTTCTGGATCGTTCTTTCACTATGGTCGTCCGTCTGTGGATAGTAAGTTGTACTCATATTCAGTCTCGTTCCCAAACATTCTTGAAAACTCTTCCAAAATCTTAAATTAAATCTCGGATCTCGATCGGATACGATAGACACAAGAACTCCATGACGAATTACAATTTCTTTCAAGTACATATGGACTAACTTTTCGAGTGAGAATCTTTCATTTATAGGAAGAAAATGAGCTGACTTGGTAAGTGTATCCACTATAACCCAGATGGAATCATGATTAGCCTCATGATGTGACTTCCACTTTGTAATCTCTAATTGTTGTAATAATCCACTTCGTCCCTGATGCTCCTCTTTAACTCTCTGACATCTATAACATCTGCTAACCCATTCCGCAATTTCCCTCTTCAGATCTGGCCACCAATAATTTTCCTTTAAATCTCTGTACATCTTGGTACTCCCTGAATGAATTAAATACCTTGAACTATGAGCTTCCTGTAAAATTTCATTCTTCAACTCCGTTACTGTAACACCCCCAGATCCGGGGTCGGGGATCCGGGTCATCACGGTCTTTCTTTTCACAATATCACTTAACTTAATTAATAATAAATAACCTCATGCTGTGACCCTACACTAACACACACCACAACACGTTATAGTCTCAGAGATAAAATTGAAATAAGTACAAGTCCTTGAATCCACAATTTAAAAGTTATTACAACCCAAAATGATTACTTGATAAGTTTACAGTTAATTGCCATTATCTGCCACAAGTTATAATTATACATAATTGATTCCCAAAAGTAGAATGCCTGATCTACAAATAGATCTACCTCTGCAGCTATAGCAGCTACGATATCAATGGGAAGACGCGAGATGCTTCCCACGTGCTTGCACTAGGTCTGCTTGAGTCTGGCCATCTTTCCTAACTGTTGTTGTGTGATGAAGAAATGAAGCAAGAGTGAGCATTACAGCTCGCAGGATAATATATAGTGTAAACAATAATGCAAGTATCTAAATGGATAACTTACCGGAGACCTTTATCAAGTGTAAGGTAATTACTTACTGGATATAAGCTTAAAGGAAGATGAAGTTACCAATTACTTCACTATACTTATACCATTTTAGAAATCTACTCGAACTACCACTGTTCAAGTATACTAAGTTTTCGAAGTTCATCACATAGGTGGGACTACAACATAAGACTTGAATATATTCGACCTTTGAAATATTATTGAATGAAATGAAGTTACGAGATACTTCACTAAGTCCCGATATATATATATATATATATATATATATATATATATATATATATCCATATATATATCTCTAATACATTTCCTAAAAGCCTCTGTCATGTAAAGTATGAACAGAGTTGCAATATCTAATAAATTTGGAAAGAAAGAATTTTGGCATAAACCCGATATCTTGCTGATCAGGCAAAGACACCAATAAGTAACCTTTTCTACTAGTAGATGGACGAATTCCCCACTGGTCATCACCCTGGCCACATTAGGACCTATGCTGGACTGCCACTCAGCCACTTACGCATTGATGGACTACCACTGAGCCACTTACACTTTCATGGACGCCCACTGAGCCCATGTTGCTTATGCCGACTCAAATAGATGGACTTACTTCCCGAACGTTGGGCAAGTAATCAAAATGTTTTCTCAAAACAGCAACCTTGTTGCGAGTATAAAATACACCACAGAGCCGGATCCCTCAGGTTTTGAGCGAGTATTTAAATCCCCTTTGAAAGGAAAATCTTAAATATAAACATTAGTTTTGGGATCCGCTCTAACTTTTAAAATCATTTTAAAGACTCGAAAACATTTTAAAGAATGTTTAGAGTAATGCTGATTGAATAAAATAAATCAGTCCCAATATATTAGAAAATATCTGAATATTATTACTTAAATAATATTCCCATAAAGGATAATCTTTATAAAAATAATTGAAGTAGAAGTTTTAAAACTCATACTTGAAATGAATAATAAATAACCAAAGATATACTTATACGAAAATACGATCTTTATTTGAATTATCGAAAATAAGTTTTATTATAGAAACATTATTCTTTAATAAAATAAAGAATATTATTTAATAAAAGAAGCGGGGTCATAAGTCCTCGAATGAATATTCAAAATAATATTCATTAAATAAAAAATGGGGAGTCATAAATCCTCGAATGAATATTCAAAATAATATTCATTAAATAAAATAAAGTTATCGAATAAACCTTATTTGATTAATAGTTTTGAAAACTATAACTATATATATAAATATATATATAATATACTCGGGAACATCGATTCCCGGTTTAGAAAATGTTCACCCTTGGGTCCCCTATACTAAGGGTATACGCAACTACTGCTTATCTCTAGCATAGGTATTATGCAACTTATAAGCATTTGAATCAACAATTAGATATCAAGATTACGAAACAGGCATGCATATATACCATATCAACATGCTCCAATATATCGCAAGATTTGCTAATAACAATCATGCATTTATCACAAGATAATGCATATACATATATACATCACAACAACAGTTATACGGGTAGAAAACTTACCTGAGCGACTGGAGTGGTAAAAGGCTTGGGACGAGTCTGGTAACCTATAAACAACATATAAGTTGGAATTAGACCAAAGTCGCTTAAGAATCTATACTTTAACCAATTAGACCCTAACGTTCGCTTTTGCGCTTAATGATTCACTTAAGTCGCTCGAGTACCCTCGGCTCCACCATTTTTAATAAATAAACCATTAAGAATTTTAAGGCAATTCTTTCGCGAGTACCCTACCAACTGCCTAATCCACTTTACATAATTGTTTCACACTCCAATTAGTCATTTAAGGGCCTAATATAAGGTTTCAAAATAAGGCGAGGGGTAATGGTTCGTTCGCGAAACGCCATTACTTAAAACGGTCGTTTCTCCTAAACCGTACATCGGATTCAAGCGAACCACATATCAAAACGAAGCTCGTAACATGAAATATCTAATCATGGCAATGGTCAAAACCTAAAAGTGAGTTCACGGGTCCAGAAGTTAAGAACAAAAACAGTCTAAGGTAAATCGGGCATTACGACGGCTCTGTTTACGCGATTGCCAAATTTGTACCACTCCAATCAATCCACAATTCAACCCACAATTATTACTACAACCAAACTCCATCCATAATTTTACTAAAACAGCCCCAACATCTCAAGATTTCCAATTTATACTACCCTCAAACATGAACTAAAAGCTATACTTAAGTTCATTAACCAATAATCAAGATTTACAACTTCAAACTCATTACAAATCCAACCATACTCTAAGTATACAAGAATCATGCTTCTCATGAACCATACCAAACATAAAAAATATAAATATTTAAAAGAAGGGATAGGGTATGAGATTATACCTTCCTTGGTGAGTAGAAGTAACTAAGGAGCTTGGAACCACCCTTGAAAATCCTTACAAAAGCTATATCTAAACAAAAACACAAGATCAAAATTTTCAAGATCTTGAAAAAACTATTCACCCTCTTCTTCCATGAATTATTGGAAGATATTGTGAAGGAAATGGAAGCTTAGATTCATAGGATAGGTATATCTATGCTTAAGGAACCTTGGATAATTACCTCACAAATTATCAAAGCTTGGATCTTGGAAATTGATTTTCTTTTCTTTGAAAATGTGAAGAAGCCGAGAGCTTCTTGCTTGGAAATGAAAAGTCAAGTTTTGTGTTATGATTTTCTTGGCTTGGTTGATATTTTTTTTGTTTGTTAATTAACTTTTTACCATGGTAAAAAATGAATGGCTCACAATCAACCAACCAATCCCTCCATTTGTCATGCTTAAGTCACCATGCTTATGTCATCTTCTTACACTTGTCTTCTTCTTGTTGGTGTGATGACATCATCATCCACTAACCTCTTTGATTAACTCCTAATTATTTGGCTAATGATCGCTGATCTCTTATACGGTTCGCTTAACTTTCGTTCTCGTTTATCGTTTGAGGGATCATACCCGGGATCTTATTACTTGGGTTCCCCTAAACCTTTCTCAATATTTTATATTCCTTTTTATGATCCCCTCTTAAAATCCTTGAATTTAAATCCTTTTTATCCTATTACCTTATACTCAATTCTTTCTGTATCTGGTGGATTTTCGAGAAAAATCAAAGTGTTCGAATTTGGATTCTGACGATCTTTACATACACTTATATACCATATAGAGTACTAATAAGATCTGAAAATATCAATAAAAGAACCGCTACATAGTGTGGCATGAAAGGTTTTCTTATTCAGCATAATCAGCAAAATCACTATTCATAAGGGTTACAAAAAGTCCAAAATTATTGGAAGATATTGTGAAGGAAATGGAAGCTTAGATTCATAGGATAGCTATATCTATGCTTAAGGAACCTTGGATAATTACCTCACAAATTATCAAAGCTTGGATCTTGGAAATTGATTTTCTTTTCTTTGGAAATGTGAAGAAGCCGAGAGCTTCTTGCTTGGAAATGAAAAGTCAAGTTTTGTGTTATGATTTGCTTGGCTTGGTTGATATTTTTTTTGTTTGTTAATTAACTTTTTACCATGGTAAAAAATGAATGGCTCACAATCAACCAACCAATCCCTCCATTTGTCATGCTTAAGTGACCATGCTTATGTCATCTTCTTACACTTGTCTTCTTCTTGTTGGTGTGATGACATCATCATCCACTAACCTCTTTGATTAACTCCTAATTACTTGGCTAATGATCACTGATCTGTTATACGGTTCGCTTAACTTTCGTTCTCGTTTATCGTTTGAGGGATCATACCCGGGATCTTATTACTTGGGTTCCCCTAAACCTTTCTCAATATTTTATATTCCTTTTTATGATCCCCTCTTAAAATCCTTGAATTTAAATCCTTTTTATCCTATTACCTTATACTCAATTCTTTCTGTATCTGGTGGATTTTCGAGAAAAATCAAAGTGTTTGAATTTGGATTCTGACGATCTTTACATATACTTATATACCATATAGAGTACTAATAAGATCTGAGAATATCAATAAAAGAACCGCTACATAGTGTGGCATGAAAGGTTTTCTTATTCAGCATAATCAGCAAAATTACTATTCATAAGGGTTACAAAAAGTCCAAAATTATTGGAAGATATTGTGAAGGAAATGGAAGCTTAGATTCATAGGATAGCTATATCTATGCTTAAGGAACCTTGGATAATTACCTCACAAATTATCAAAGCTTGGATCTTGGAAATTGATTTTCTTTTCTTTAAAAGTGTGAAGAAGCCGAGAGCTTCTTGCTTGGAAATGAAAAGTCAAGTTTTGTGTTATGATTTGCTTGGCTTGGTTGATATTTTTTTTGTTTGTTAATTAACTTTTTACCATGGTAAAAAATGAATGGCTCACAATCAACCAACCAATCCCTCCATTTGTCATGCTTAAGTGACCATGCTTATGTCATCTTCTTACACTTGTCTTCTTCTTGTTGGTGTGATGACATCATCATCCACTAACCTCTTTGATTAACTCCTAATTACTTGGCTAATGATCGCTGATCTGATATACGGTTCGCTTAACTTTCGTTCTTGTTTATCGTTTGAGGGATCATACCCGGGATCTTATTACTTGGGTTCCCCTAAACCTTTCTCAATATTTTATATTCCTTTTTATGATCCCCTCTTAAAATCCTTGAATTTAAATCCTTTTTATCCTATTACCTTATACTCAATTCTTTCTGTATTTGGTGGATTTTTGAGAAAAATCAAAGTGTTCGAATTTGGATTCTGACGATCTTTACATACACTTATATACCATATAGAGTACTAATAAGATCTCAGAATATCAATAAAAGAACCCCTACATAGTGTGACATGAAAGGTTTTCTTATTCATCATAATCAGTAAAATCACTATTCATAAGGGTTACAAAAAGTCCAAAATTATTGGAAGATATTGTGAAGGAAATGGAAGCTTAGATTCATAGGATAGTGTTAGGTCCCAATTTGTTTGTAGAAGGGGGGGTTGAATGCAAACAATACCGTTTAGTCGAATAAAATGCGGAATAAAATTGTGAAACAAAATTCAAGTTAAATAAAACTTTTATTAAACTTGAAAGGTGTTACAAGTACGGTATCGGTTACAAGGGATTAATCTCAAATCAATTATTACAAATCTAGAATAAATTCGACATGAACTTTTTCTATTTTTGTAATTAAAAGATCAAATGCTAAATGCGATTTGAGATTAAGTTCTAGGGATTTTAATCCGCTAGATTGATACACAAGAACAAGATAAGTATTTCTACTTGATTGGATTTAACTTTACAATCTAGAAATTGATCTTGAAGTTGCATATGAGATGAAATATTTTTCTGCTCCTTTTTCTTTTGTTCTTGAGTTTGTGTTCTGTTTTTTCCCATTGTGAAATAATAGACTTCTGCTCCTTTTTATCAAACAGCCGAATGTAAATATGTACTAGCATGACAATCTCTTTGGCCAGCAAGACTTTCGGTATGACAAAATTTACAACTAGCAAGACAATTAAAATGAGCTAGCAAGACTTTCGGTATGACTATTGATTGTCATACCGATTGTCATATTAGTTCAAATAAATTGTCTTGCTGAATTAATAACAGATTTTAATCTAAACAGAAATTCTAATAAGACAATTAAATGTATTGGCATGACTTTCGGTATGACTATCAATTGTCATACCGATTGTCATACTAGTTCAAATGAATTGTCTTGCTGAATTTAAGCAGATTTTAAACCAATTAAAATCTTGTAAATCCTTAATATTAATTCTAAATTAATTAATCAATTTAATTCAATTAATCAATAAATTAATCTTTGCAGATATAATTTATTTTCTTAATTAAATTATATGACTTAATTAATTAATAGAGAATTAATACTAACCCTGAGCAGCATCCATTCTTCTGACAATCTTCTGAAAGTCACTGAGACTTATGAATCAATTCCGCCACTTCAATGCTGACACTCGATGTACTGTCTGGTTCATGAGTGACTAACTTCCGTGACGTTTCTTCATGTCTTGACTTTGATATTCTGATTGAATCCTTGTAATAAATGATACCCTGACGAGATCTCTGTCACTTGATTAAATCCACGATCTTGATTTATATCACTGAGGCATGATCAAATTCTTGAACTTCTTCCAGTGAATCTTCAAGTCTGCAGATGAACAATGTTTCTTTATTCTTTGACAGATGTTACTTTGTGAGATCTCTCTGATGATAGATCCACTATTTACTTATTACATTCTTATTTGAGTTGAGTTAAATACTCGAATAAACGAGTAGGCTATGACATATGCCTTTCAATCTCCCCCTATTTGCTTGTTAGACAATAACAACAAATACCTAGAGGATAACTCAACTAACAAATAAGAAAAAGATATAAACAGTAATGTAAAGTAAATAGCAGAAAAGTTCTGGATTATATTTAACATTTTCCAGATTCCAAATGAAATTTACAAGTGAATACAAGATAGATGTTCCTCTAGCCTGAACATATAACTACATTAGACTATCTTGATTCATAAAGCTCTAATCATATTACATTGAGTTTTGAGCTAATTGACTTCAGTTGTCTTCTCTTCTGACTTCACCTTCTTCTAAATCTTGAAGCAATTCCTTGTCAAAGACACGATCCTTTTCTGAAGTGAAGCTTGCTGGTCTGACTGGTTGAACTCCAACTGACTTCAGCTTATTCTTGAGTTGATTGTACCTTTTAACATTCTTTTCACAATAAGCTTGAATCAAGTCAGCAGCTTGAGTCTTCAACATGGATGAATATCCAGCAGTTCTCAAATGATGTTCCATCCAGACCAGATGCTTAGTTGAGTAGTCTTTAAGAGATTGTACATCTAGCTGACAGATTTGAAGACAATCAGACTTAAAGAATCTCACCTGATGAGGATTGTTGACCACTTGAGGACTAGCCCTGCTGGCAAACTCTTTAAGCCTTTCTCGAAGAACTTCATTCAATTCTGAGCTTCTTTTGACTTTGTTTAAAAGAACCCAAATACAAAAATGCTCATCTCATTTAGGGATCTATCAAAAGCAGCTGTGATCCTTGAGACTTCAATCTTGATAGCATTCATGTACATGTCATTGTTAGGATTTGAGATTTCCAGCTTGTCAAGAAGATGTAAGAACTGCCTATCATTGTTAGTGCTCAGCTGAGGCATATCAAGTACTCTCCTAGCTTCATCCCATTTTTCACCAATCTTTAGTCTGACATCTCTTCTCCTTTCTTGAGCCTTAATGTCATGAAGACGTTGCTTTTGAAGAGTTTCTGTTCTTTGAATGTCTTTTCTCATGTCAATGATCTGAGAGACCTTCTTGAGTTCAGCTTCTTTTCTTTTCATCTCTGACTGCTCCTTCTGAAATTCTTTCTCAAACATAGGATCCACTTGAGCTTCTTCTTCCCATTCTCCAAAATCACTTTCCTCTTCAGCTTCAAATAACCCATCTTTATCTTCCTGAACTGGTTCAGTGGGAATGTCAAAAATTTCAAAGTCATCCTGTTCTCCACTGTAGTAGACATCATCAGCCTTTCCTTTGTTTCCAGCAGAGGTATCTTTTTCTTTCCCTTTGGCACTACTCCCTTTCTTCTCCCCCTTAGTTGAGGGATCCTCTACTGACTTTCCTTTGGAACCTCCATCACCTCCAGAGCCTGATCCTCCACCAGACGGTCCTTCAAAATAAGTTCTTTGTTCTTCATTAGGGCAATGAGAATTCTTGATCATGAAATATAGGTGCTTCATCCCTTCATTGAGATGTTCCATGCCCGTCTCTATCTTTAGAAATCTTGAGGAGTCCAGTGAATGATTCATCTCAACGAGGTCTTCAAGAGAAGTCATTCTTGTGTGTAGAGAGCAGAAGTTGGATATGTCATCAGCTGATAAAGTTGGAGTGTCCTGAATAGAATTGAGCTTTGGTATTACAGTGGTCTTTAGATCTGAGATGTCATTCCTTATGATTGCAAGCTGATTGTTGACAGAGGTGGAAGAAGAAGACCGTTCAACCACTTGTGCTTTGAATGATTGAGCTTCAGCTTGGCTTTTAGCAAGTTCTTCTTTTAGGGCAGCAATCTGAGCTAACAGGTTTACAGTATCAGTGTCTGTGTGTGCTCTCACCTGAATTTCACTCATGTTTGGTTCACTCACCTCACGTGCATGTGTTTCTCTCAATATAATTGCTCGTGAGGAGTCTTCCTGTTGCTGTTCTTCTGTACCTGCATTAAAAATCACCCTAGCCTCTTCAAGAGAGGTCAGTGGTGGTGCAATGGGAATTCGCGAGTCCCGATCCTCAGTCAATACTATCAAATCTTTTGGAATAGATGTCTGAATAGCTTCAGGGATAGATTGACCGAGTTGCCCTCCACTTTCTCCAGATAAATCTGCGAGTGGAGAATCCCATAAGGGAGCCAGAGGTGTTGGATCTGGGAGGGGAGAAAATGACTCTATTAAAGATGGCGGAGAGTCAGATTTTCCCTCTGAAGCATGTGACTGCTCTTCTGCCGTAACTATGGCAGGCACTGTAACCGACTCTACGTGAACTCCTCGCTGTGTGTCCTGAGTAAGATCTGGGGAAGTGTATGGTTCCATTGTGAGTAATGGAATTGTGCTTGACTCAGTACAAGATGCCATGGCCCTATGGCGAATTTCAATAGATGCATCCTGTTGAGAGAATGCCTCTAGTAACTGTTCATTGGCCATTTCAAAGTCCATGTCCTGTTGGGAGGACAAGGATGGGCTTTCAGATGCCTCAGAATATGTTCTTCTTTTCTTAGGAGGAGGCAGAGCTGAGGGTTCACTCATATTTAACAATGTACTACTTCCTAGTAATCTTCTGGGTAACATTTTAGACAGTGGGGGAGAGGTTGAGATAGAATGTGACTCTGTGTTTGGCTCTATGACCTGGGATTGAAGCTGTGGTTCTACAACTTCATGGTCAGCCCTATCAACCACTGGGGGTCTTTCAACAGAAGTAGGAAGGGAGTGAGAGTGAGGAATTACTACCTGTAATGGAAGAGCATTTGATGTTTGAGGAGCCTGGGTGGCTTGAACCACTGGAGGTTGAGGTTGCTGTTCATGGCCGGGAAGATTGAAAATAGTAAAGGAATATAAGTGGCCATGAAAGCAGATACAAGTACTGGAACTTGCATGAATTTGAAGGTTGTGTCTTGGCGAGTGTAAATCTTTTTGCTAACTGGAGGGGGTTCGGTTACTGCAGAGTTAGCAAAAAGGGCTTTGTGTTCAGGTGTGAGAAGATGATCTGCTATAAGCATGAGAAAACGAGCATAGTAACATGATACCCTACGATTTGTAGAATGATCACGTAAAGCAGAAGTTAGACGTCTCAAGAGAATGGGAAAAAGTAGTTTGCCAAAATTGATCCTTTGATTGAAAACAACCGCCAGACCAATATACTGCAGAGTGGAAGTGATGTTATGAAAATTGGATTTTGTGCAGTTGGCAAACACTTTGGAAAGTGTATCGAAGAAAATATCCCATTCAGACACCAAATTTGATTTAGAAAGTTTGGTTAAATTGATCACCCCCTGATAGTGAATAGCATTGAAAAAATTTGTGATATCATTTTCAGAGGGTAAATTACAGAAATTGTCTAGTGGAAAATTTAACGCACGATTGACGACTGTTTCATCAACTACATACTGTGTGTTTGCGACGGTGAATGAAAAAGATTTTGAATCATCGGCCACAGTAGAGGTTGTGCAAATCAGTCTAAGTAGATCGACGTTTAAAATCACATTTGATTTAATAGCAGAGCTAACAATCGAATGGTCATTTAAAAATCTAATCCATGGCTTAAATTTTTCAACATCACATTTTTCCGGATTAAAATAACCAACCTGATTATGCGCGACAATTTGGAAATTGAGAGCCATTTAAAATAATAATAAGACACACGCTTTTCAGAATTTTAAGAATAATATTAAGAAAATTCGAATTAATTAAATTAATTTAATAATTCGAATTAAATTAATTATAATCGAAAAATTTAGACAGAAATGTATCTCGTTAAAATTCTTAACTCACAAACGCAGTTTTGAAAAACCAAAAGACACAAATCAGAAATTAAAATAAAAATAAAAAGTTCAAAATCAACAAACACAAATTGAATTTGAAGGGGCAAACTGATATATATATAAAAAATTTTGAAAATTTTGACAGCACTCCTGTATGTATATATATGTAAGTATATATCACAGAAGTGAAGATTCAGTTTGCTGAGTAAAAACTCGAGCAAGGAAGGAAGCAGTTCGAAGAGAGAGAAGAAAGAAACTGAAGACAAAAACTGTTCGAATTTTTGAGAAGAAATGAACTGTTGAAAATGGTTTAAAACAAAACAAACAAACTCCTTTATATGACAGCTGGTATGACAATCCTGGATTGTCATACCGATTGTCATACTAGGCAAAAGAAGGAAAAGAAAAAATCAACAGAAATAAAGGAAATAACAAAATAAACACTGAGTATATATAACTGGTATGACAATCTGATAGTCATACCGATTGTCATACCAGTATAAAATAAAAGAAAATATATATATATATTGTTTATAACTGGCAAGACAATTGATAGTCATACCGATTGTCTTGCCAGTATAAACTATACTGAAAAACACTAATATGACAATTATATAGCGAAATGACTTTCAGCAAGACAATTTCAATTGTCTTGCCGATTGTCATTTTAGTAGAAATACAATCAAATATGTACAGACTCTATAAATGTACTGAAATTATATTACAAAATGGTAAAACTGAAATACAGACCTATAATATTTACAGAAACAAAGACAATATATCAGAATTTATTATTTTTTATTCCAAAAAATAGATTTCTATTGAATTTTAGCAAATAAAATTCATAGTAAAATATTTTTAGAGGAAATAAAATATTCTGAGATATTTTAAATTAACAAGTAGGGAAAATAAAAATAGATAAGATAATATATATTACATAGAAATAAGCAAGAAATATGATAAAATGATAAAATAAATTTGCAAATGAATTTTTCATTTATGAAAAATTCATTTGTAAATTCATTCAAGAACAGATCACAGATATTAACTAAATTAATCACTAAAACTATTCAACATGCCCAATTTACCAACTAATCTGGTAAATGTGGATTCGTCAAGTGGTTTAGTGAAAATATCTGCTATTTGTTCTTCTGTTGGAACAAAAAATAGTTCAACAGTACCATTCATGACGTGCTCTCTAATAAAATGATACCTGATGTCAATGTGCTTTATCCTCGAGTGCTGCACAGGGTTGTTGGTGATGGCTATTGCACTTGTATTGTCACATAAAATAGGAATCGTGTTCAATACAGAGCCATAGTCTCGTAGTTGGTTCCTAATCCACAAGATCTGAGCACAGCAGCTTCCAGCAGCAATATATTCAGCCTCGGCCATTGAGTTGGAAACTGTTTGCTGTTTCTTGCTGTACCATGAGACTAGCCTGCTTCCTAGGAATTGACAACTTCCTGAGGTGCTTTTCCTATCAACAACACTTCCTGCGTAATCTGAATCTGTATATCCAACAAGGTTAAAACCAGATTCTTTAGGGTACCAAATACCTAGATTTGGTGTTCCCTTAAGATATCTTAAGATTCGTTTAACAGCAACGAGATGAATATCTCTAGGATCCGCTTGGAACCTTGCACATAAACATGTAGCATACATAATATCTGGTCTACTTGCAGTAAGATAGAGTAACGAGCCAATCATACCTCTGTAGCTTGTGACATCTACCTTAATGGAGTTTTCACATGGTCCAAGCTTGACAGCTGTAGTTGATGGAGCCCTTGCTGATGCAGAATCCTCTAGATTGTACTTTTTGAGGAGTTCCTTAAGATACTTGGATTGACAAATAAATGTTCCATCTAACCTTTGATTTACTTGTAATCCAAGAAAGAACTTCAGCTCTCCCATCATGCTCATTTCAAACTTGCTGTGCATTAACTTAGCAAATCTCTTACAGAGATTATCATTAGTAGACCCAAATATTATATCATCCACATAGACTTGGACTAATATAGTATCCTTCTTATGTGTTTTAGAAAAGAGAGTTTTGTCTATGACACCTCTAATAAAGCTATTTTCAATAAGAAATTCAGAGAGAGTGTCATACCATTTTCTTGGAGACTATTTTAGCCCATAGATAGCCTTGAAAAGAAAGAAGACAAAATCCAAATGATCTGGATCTTCAAAACCAGGAGGTTGCTCTACATATACCTCTTCATCCAGCTTTCCATTCAGAAAGGCGCTCTTGACATCCATTTGATAAACTTTAAAGTTTGAAAATGCTGCGAATGCCAGAAATATCCTGATGGCCTCAAGTCTAGCCACTGGAGCATAGGTTTCATCATAATCAATGCCTTCGGCTTGAGAATACCCTTTAGCTACCAGTCTTGCCTTGTTTCTTGTAACCACACCATCTTCATCTAGTTTATTCCTGAATACCCACCTAGTACCAACAGCTTTCTTGTGTACAGGCCTAGGTACCAGTTTCCAGACTTGTTGACTTTCAAACTGATTGAGTTCATCTTGCATAGCAATCACCCAATCTGGATCAGTCAGTGCTTCTTCAATTTTCTTAGGTTCCATCTCAGAAAGAAATCCTGAGAACAGACACTCATTTTGAGTAGCACGTCTAGTTCTGACTCCAACATCTGGATCACCAATAATCAACTCAAAAGGGTGAGCTTTATTCCAGACAGTCTGTCTTGGAAGATTTGATCTTGATGATTCGCCTTGAAATTCATTGTGATGTTGTGTCCTACTAGATGATCCTTCAGCATCTCCCCCTGAGTTGTTGCCATGTTGACTTGAAGATTCTCCGTCAGTAGCAGTGGTATCTCCATTGTTGCCAAAGTTTCCATCACTATTACCTTGAGTATCATCAGGATTAACAGGTTCTTCACCAGCAACAACCTCAGGTACTTGACCATGTTCTGATTCTGAATCTGACGTATCATCAAACTTCAGTTTCTCAGAAGGATCTTCAGTTTGGATACTAGGGAGTTTAGTGTCATCAAATGTAACATTGACACTTTCAGTTACTTTGTGTTGATCAATGATATACATTCTATATGATCTTCTTCCATATCCAACAAAAATACCCTCATATGCCTTTGCCTCGAACTTACCACGACGATCATCTCCATCCTTGAGCACGAAACATCTGGCACCAAATACATGAAAGTATTTGATAGAAGGTTTCTGTTCATTCAAAATCTCATAAGGAGTTTTAATGAAGTCTTTGTTGATTAGAGTTCGATTCTGAGTATAACATGCAGTATTGACAGCTTCAGCCCAAAAGTACATTGGAAGACCTGATTCACTTAACATCGTTCTTGCAGCTTCAATCAATGTACGATTCTTCCTTTCTACCACTCCATTTTGCTGAGGGGTTCTAGGAGCTGAAAATTGTCTGGTAATCCCTTTGTCTGTACAGAATCCATTGAGAAGTGCATTCTTGAATTCTGTCCCATTATCTGACCTTATTGCTCTAACAGGGACGTTAGAATCTAACTCAATCATCTTGATATGATCAATCACAACTTGTGGTGTTTCATCCTTAGAGTGAAGAAATAAAACCCACGTATACTTGGAATAGTCATCAACTATCACAAGACAGTAACACTTCTTTGACATAGAAAGGATATTAACTGGACCAAATAAATCCATGTGCAATAATTGCAGAACACCAATTATGGAAGATGTGTCAGTGCCTTTGTGACTTGCTTTCTTTGACTTTCCTTTCTGGCAAGCCTCATATAGTCCTTCTGGAGAGAATTCCAGCTGAGGCAGACCTCTTACCAATTCTCTTTTGACAAGAGAATTCATTGTTTTGAAATTGAGATGAGAAAGTCTCTTGTGCCATAGCCAACTCTCATCTGACGATGCCTTTGCATAGAAACAATTGACTTCAAGATTGCTTCCAGAGTTCATGTCAGCTACGAACAGATTTCCTTTCCGGATTCCCATTAAGGAGGGTTTTTCACTTTTCTTGTACAGAATCTGACACTTCAGCTTGTCGAATAAAACATTGTAGCCGTTGTCACAGAACTGACTAATGTTAAGCAGATTGTGTTCAAGTCCTTGCACAACATATACATTTTCAATGATAACATTTCCAGCTAGCAAACAGCCATATCCCTCCGTTAAACCTTTGCTGTTATCTCCAAAGGTAACCACTGGGCCAGCTTTCTCAACCACATTTGATAGCAGGGCTCTATCTCCGGTCATATGTCTTGACGATCCGCTGTCAAGAATCCACACTACCGGTTGTACCTGTTTAATGCCCTGCAATACAAATGGATTAGACCTTCTTCGGAACCCAAGCTTGGCTGGGTCCGGCATACTTGTAAAATTGGCCTTTATCAGGCAAAACAACATTCTTAATTTCAATATTCTCAACGTTCTCAATGACTGAACATTTGACCTTGTGAACAGCCTTGATAAATTTCTGTTTAGGCTTAGGCACAAATGTCTCCTTTCTAGCTTTAGGAGGACTAGCAGTCTTAGACCTATCATGCTTTCTATTATTCACATGCTGACGAGGAGTAGTCTTATCATTAGAAACATGCTTACCATTAAAATAAGCAAACAACAGATTAAAAGCACAAGACATACAATCAGGAACACCACATGCTTTATGAGAAGGATTAACAATAGGCAACTTATGCATGGTAGACATGGCACTTGTGTTATCCAACTCATGTGTGTCTGAGTTAGTCTTAGTTGCTTTCACAACCTTGACTGGAACTTTTGACACACTTGACTTGGAGACAGCTTTCCCATTAGCATTATCTTCAGCACGGATTTCTTCTTGAATAATAAAAGAGGTCTCATCAAATGGTTCAGCAATTGATTCTTTATAGAGGGGTTCATCAACACCCTTAAGCACATGTGGTACTTCCCTGCCTTTAGCACATACATGAGGAGGGGAGTTTATGCCTAATTTTCCAATAGCAGCATTGTAATCATAACCTATTCCATGTGTTTGATTAACAGCTTGCTTATTGTAAAACTCTTTGGACTTCGAACAAGAATTAAAGTAAGCTTTAACCTTAGCCTCAAGACCGGTGATCTTGTCTTTGAGAATAGTTTCGAGTTGTCTATAACAGTCAACTCTATTCTCTAGAAAAGATACTTGTTCTTTTAGTTTATCTTGATTAATGTGCACAAGTCTTAATTCATTGACCTCTTTCTCAAGGTCTTTGATTTGTTGATTTAACAATTCATTATCACGACGAACACAATCTAAGGAACCTCCTAGATGATAAACTAATTCAGCATCAGTAAATTTTACCTCTTTTCTTGACGATGAGGTGCTTGCATTACTAGCCATGAGAGCAAGATTCCAAACTTCTTCATCTTCACTGTCAGTATCATCCCAGCTTCTTCCCTTTGCCAGGTACGCCCTTTCAGATTTACTCTTCTGATTAGAATCGTAAGAGTTCTTCCTAGCTTGTTTTGGCTTCCTGCATTCTGTGGCAAAGTGTCCCAACTCATTACAGTTGAAGCATCGAATGGTGCTTCGATCAACCATCCCTGTTTTATACCCACCACTGCTGGTGTTAGAGGATGAAGATCCACCTTTCAGGAATCTGTTGTAGTTGGACTTGTACTTGAACTTGGGATTCCTTTTGAATCTGACATTTGAGAATCTCTTGACAATCAGGGCCATTGACTCATCCTCCAATTGCTCCAGTTCTTCCAAGGAATAATAATCATCTCCTGATTGATTTGTAGTAGGAGAATCAAATTCTGCTACTATCACATTATCTTCAACCTTGGAAGACTGTACCATTCTTTCTGACTGTTGAGATTGTTGTTGATATTGTGGTTGTTGTTGTTGTTCATCAGCTACTAGAGCAGTAGACGTGCTGACCACTCTTCCTTTCCCGTAAACTTCCTTCTGCTGAATCTGCTCCAACTCATAAGTCTTTAACACACCATAGAGCCTTTCCAAAGAAATCTCACTCAGATCTCTTGCTTCTCTTATGGCAGTGATTCTATGTTCGAGATGAGTTGGCAGTGTTAAAAGGAACTTTTTGTTGACCTCCCTGATGGAATAGTATTTACCATTAATGTTCAGGTTGTTGATCAATGCATTGTACCTCTCAAACACTTCAGTGATTCCTTCTCCTGGATTGGATTGAAAGTATTCATACTCAGAGGTTAGGATTTCTAGTTTGTTCTCCCTAACTTCCTCTGTGCCTTCATTAATAATCTCAATAGTTTCCCAGATATGTTTGGAATCTTTACAATTCATCACATGTCTATTCATCAGGGGATTAAGGGAATCTACTAAGATTAATTGAAGGCTAGCATCCAGGGAAGCTTCTTCTATTTCAGCAGGAGAGAAGTCCTCAGGATCCTTCACATAAGTTCTCGCTTTGGTGATCACCACATCATTTTCTATTACCTCTGGTTCCATAACCATAGGAATTTTTGGACCCTTCTTCAACACTTGCAAATATTTGGGATTAGCAACCTGTAAAAATAGTAGCATCTTCTTCTTCCACATAACATAATTTTCTTTATCGAAAAGTGGAATTTTAACGGTTCCAACTTTTTGTGTAGTCATTATGAATTTTTTTGAGTGAATAAAAAATTCAAGAAGTGAAAGAAACACAAAAGTCTAGGATCTAGATTTGTACGTTAATCAGAAGGCTCTGATACCAATTGTTAGGTCCCAATTTGTTTGTAGAAGGGGGGGTTGAATGCAAACAATACCGTTTAGTCGAATAAAATGCGGAATAAAATTGTGAAACAAAATTCAAGTTAAATAAAACTTTTATTAAACTTGAAAGGTGTTACAACTACGGTATCGGTTACAAGGGATTAATCTCAAATCAATTATTACAAATCTAGAATAAATTCGACATGAACTTTTTCTATTTTTGTAATTAAAAGATCAAATGCTAAATGCGATTTGAGATTAAGTTCTAGGGATTTTAATCCGCTAGATTGATACACAAGAACAAGATAAGTATTTCTAGTTGATTGGATTTAACTTTACAATCTAGAAATTGATCTTGAAGTTGCATATGAGATGAAATATTTTTCTGCTCCTTTTTCTTTTGTTCTTGAGTTTGTGTTCTGTTTTTTCCCATTGTGAAATAATAGACTTCTGCTCCTTTTTATCAAACAACCGAATGTAAATATGTACTGGCATGACAATCTCTTTGGCCAGCAAGACTTTCGGTATGACAAAATTTACAACTAGCAAGACAATTAAAATGAGCTAGCAAGACTTTCGGTATGACTATTGATTGTCATACCGATTGTCATATTAGTTCAAATAAATTGTCTTGCTGAATTAATAACAGATTTTAATCTAAACAGAAATTCTAATAAGACAATTAAATGTATTGGCATGACTTTCGGTATGACTATCAATTGTCATACCGATTGTCATACTAGTTCAAATGAATTGTCTTGCTGAATTTAAGCAGATTTTAAACCAATTAAAATCTTGTAAATCCTTAATATTAATTCTAAATTAATTAATCAATTTAATTCAATTAATCAATAAATTAATCTTTGCAGATATAATTTATTTTCTTAATTAAATTATATGACTTAATTAATTAATAGAGAATTAATACTAACCCTGAGCAGCATCCATTCTTCTGACAATCTTCTGAAAGTCACTGAGACTTATGAATCAATTCCGCCACTTCAATGCTGACACTCGATGTACTGTCTGGTTCATGAGTGACTAACTTCCGTGACGTTTCTTCATGTCTTGACTTTGATATTCTGATTGAATCCTTGTAATAAATGATACCCTGACGAGATCTCTGTCACTTGATTAAATCCACGATCTTGATTTATATCACTGAGGCATGATCAAATTCTTGAACTTCTTCCAGTGAATCTTCAAGTCTGCAGATGAACAATGTTTCTTTATTCTTTGACAGATGTTACTTTGTGAGATCTCTCTGGTGATAGATCCACTATTTACTTATTACATTCTTATTTGAGTTGAGTTAAATACTCGAATAAACGAGTAGGCTATGACATATGCCTTTCAGATAGCTATATCTATGCTTAAGGAACCTTGGATAATTACCTCACAAATTATCAAAGCTTGGATCTTGGAAATTGATTTTCTTTTCTTTGAAAATGTGAAGAAGCCGAGAGCTTCTTGCTTGGAAATGAAAAGTCAAGTTTTGTGTTATGATTTGCTTGGCTTGGTTGATATTTTTTTGTTTGTTAATTAACTTTTTACCATGGTAAAAAATGAATGGCTCACAATCAACCAACCAATCCCTCCATTTGTCATGCTTAAGTGACCATACTTATGTCATCTTCTTACACTTGTCTTCTTCTTGTTGGTGTGATGACATCATCATCCACTAACCTCTTTGATTAACTCCTAATTACTTGGCTAATGATCGCTGATCTGTTATACAGTTCGCTTAACTTTTGTTCTCGTTTATCGTTTGAGGGATCATACCCGGGATCTTATTACTTGGGTTCCCCTAAACCTTTCTCAATATTTTATATTCCTTTTTATAATCCCCTCTTAAAATCCTTGAATTTAAATCCTTTTTATCCTGTTACCTTATACTCAATTCTTTCTGTATCTGGTGGATTTTCGAGAAAAATCAAAGTGTTCGGATTTGGATTCTAACGATCTTTACATACACTTATATACCGTATAGAGTACTAATAAGATCTCAGAATATCAATAAAAGAACCCCTACATAGTGTGACATGAAAGGTTTTTTTATTCAGCATAATCAGCAAAATCACTATTCATATGGGTTACAAAAAGTCCAAAATTATTGGAAGATATTGTGAAGGAAATGGAAGCTTAGATTCATAGGATAGCTATATCTATACTTAAGGAACCTTGGATAATTACCTCAAAAATTATCAAAGCTTGGATCTTGGAAATTGATTTTCTTTTCTTTGAAAATGTGAAGAAGCCGAGAGCTTCTTGCTTGGAAATGAAAAGTCAAGTTTTGTGTTATGATTTGCTTGGCTTGGTTGATATTTTTTTGTTTGTTAATTAACTTTTTACCATGGTAAAAAATGAATGGCTCACAATCAACCAACCAATCCCTCCATTTGTCATGCTTAAGTGACCATGCTTATGTCATCTTCTTACACTTGTCTTCTTCTTGTTGGTGTGATGACATCATCATCCACTAACCTCTTTGATTAACTCCTAATTACTTGGCAAATGATCGCTGATCTGTTATACGGTTCGCTTAACTTTCGTTCTCGTTTATCATTTGAGGGATCATACCAGGGATCTTATTACTTGGGTTCCCCTAGACCTTTCTCAATATTTTATATTCGTTTTTATGATCCCCTCTTAAAATCCTTGAATTTAAATCCTTTTTATCCTGTTACCCTATACTCAATTCTTTCTGTATCTGGTGGATTTTCGAGAAAAATCAAAGTGTTCGAATTTGGATTCTGACGATCTTTACATACACATATATACCATATAGAGTACTAATAAGATCTCAGAATATCAATAAAAGAACCCCTACATAGTGTGGCATGAAAGGTTTTCTTATTCAGCATAATCAACAAAATCACTATTCATAAGGGTTACAAAAAGTCCAAAATTTTGGGGTTATTACAGTCTCCCCTCCTTAAAAGGATTTCGTCCCGGAATCAGATAGAAAACAAATGGGGGTACTTTTCTAGCATTGCGCTCTCTAGTTCCCAAGTTGATTCTTCCACATTATGATTCTTCCATAGCACTCTGACTAGCTTGATCACTTTGTTCCGAAGCACCTACTCCTTCTTATCCATAATCTTTACTGGTTTCTCCACGTAAGTCAGATCTGGTTGCATATCCATAATCTTTACTGGTTTCTTCACGTAAGTCAGATCTGGTTGCATATCCGAGTCCTTTATGAGAAGCATCGCTATAGATTACGAAATTTCCTTGATCATCTGGAAGTGACAAAACAGGTGCCGTGATTAATTTTCGCTTCAATTCCTGAAAACTTTCTTCACATTTATCGTTCCATATAAACTTTTCATTCTTTCGTGTAAGCTTCGTTAATGGTGTTGCAATCCTTGAGAAATTTTGAACGAATCGACGATAAAATCCCGCTAATCCCAAAAATCTTCTTACTTCTGTTGGTGTTCTCGGTCTTTCCCAATTTGTAATTGCCTCAATCTTTGCTGGGTCCACTTTGATCCCTTCATTACTGATTATGTGTCCTCAGAACTGAACTTCCTGTAGCCAAAACTCACACTTCAAGAATTTAACATATAATTTCTTTTCCTTAAAATCTCCAAAGTTGTTCTTAAATGTTCTGCATGATCCTCTTCCGTCTTTGAATATATCAAAATATCATCTATAAACACAATAACATACTTGTCCAAGTATTCCTTGAAAATTCTGTTCATCAGGTCTATAAACGTTGCCGGGGCATTGGTCAATCCAAAAGATATCACTAAAAATTCATAATGTCCATACCTTGTTCTGAAAGCTATCTTTGGTATATCTTCTAGGTTAATCTTTAATTGATGATATCCTGATCTCAAATCAATCTTGGAGAAGTACTTGGCTCCTTTCAATTGGTCAAACAAATCATCAATTCTAGGTAACGGATACTTGTTCTAGATTGTAAGCTTGTTGAGCTCTCTATAGTCGATGCACAGTCTCATACTTCCATCCTTCTTCTTGACAAATAATACTGGTGCACCCCACGGGGATACACTGGGTCTGATTACTCCTTTCTCTAGCAACTCTTGCAATTGCTTTGCTAGTTCCTTCATCTGAACGGGCGCCATTCTATACGGGGCCTTGGATACTGGTTCTGTTCTAGGTTCTAAGTCGATTACAAATTTAATTTCTCTATCTGGAGGAAGTCCTAGTAACTCATCGGGAAACACGTCTGGAAATTCATTAACTACCGGAATATCTTCAAGTTTTGCTGACTCCTGACTTCTATCAATTACATATGCAACGAAATGCTCGCATCCTTGTCGTAGTAACTTCTTGGCTTGAATCATCGTTAAGAACTTCTTTGCTTGCTTCTGGCCCTTGAACGTTACTATCCTCTCATCTGGAATCTTCACCATTACCTTCTTATTTTGACAATCTATCTGGGCATCGTGCTTAGATAACCAATCCATTCCTAAGATAACGTCAAATTCCCCTAACTTAAATGGTATCAAATCTACACAAAACTTACTACCGGAAATCTCAATCTCACAATTTTCACAAACTTGATTAATAGATACACGTTCTTGATTTTCCAATTCTACAGTCATTATTTCATTTAAATACTCAACTGGACAATTTAACTTACTAACAAAATCTTGTGAGACAAACGATCGAGTTGCTCCCGAATCTATTAACACTTTGGCACATAAAAAATTCACATTAAGCGTACCTACCACGACATCAGTATCCTGGATAGCGTCCTTCATAGACATATCGAAAACTCTAGCCCTTGGAGTCTCATTTACTACTGGGGTAGATCCCATAATTCTCAACACAATACTGACTGGGGCTGGTGTCTTGCAATCCCTGGCTATATGTCCTGGCTTTCCATATTTAAACATATAAATCCAATAGCTGGAACCTTAACTGCTGGATTCCGGATAGGCTGATCCATATTTGCTGGCTCTCTCGCTGGCTGATTTCGGCACTCCCTCGAATAGTACCCTTTCTGAGTACACTTGAAACAAACTACATTCAACTTGTTACAAACTCCCCCATGTTTCTTCCCACATACCTGACAATCTGGAAAAGTTAACCTTAACTGATTCGGCTGATTCATATTGACTGGACGGTTGCCCTGGCCTCCGTCGCCTGCATTTTACATCCTGAAATTAAAATTTCTCCCTGGCTGAAACTTACCCATCTTAAAATTTGGAAACTTCCCTGGTTGTGACTGACCTTCATTCCCTTCAAATTTCCTTTTCTTACTTTCTTTTTCCTTCTGTGACATCTCACTCTCTGTCTCTGCAATCATGGCCTTCTGTACAACTCCTGCATAGGTATCCAATTTAATTATGGCTACCTTCCCTCTGATCCATGGCTTCAGACCTTGCTGGAATCTTTTAGCCTTCTTCCAGTCAGTATCCACATATGACGGCACATACCTTGACAACTCTTCAAACTTACTCTCATAATCCGCCACCGACATAATTCTTTGCTTTAACTCTAAAAACTTCAGCTCCATCTGGTCCTGAACAAACTGGGGAAAATATTTTTCTAAAAACAATACCTTGAACCTCTCCCAAGTAATAACATCTGTACCTTCCAATGTCTTCATAGTCTCCCACCAATAGGTGGCCTCATTCTTCAAATAATAACTCGCAAACTCAACCTTTTGTTCTTCCTTCACTTTCACTAAAGCAAACGACTTCTCTATTTCCTTTAACCAAACAGTTACTTCAATCGGATCTAAAGAACCCTTGAATTCTGGTGGGTTTACTGCCTGAAAAGTTTTGAAAGTTACCTGGGGATTGGTCTGTCTCTAGTATTGTTGTGCCAGGTGAACTGTTTGTTGGGCCAAGATTTGAAGAATCTGGGCTATTGCTGGGTCTATGGGTCCTGGGTTTACATTCTGGTTTGTGTCATCTTGGTTGTTATTGTTGTTGTTGTTGGTTTCTTCATTCTGGGTGTTGGTGCGGGTATTTCTTCCGGGAGGCATTTTTCTGTAAAGAATCAAACAACTTATTTAGCTTTTAAATCAAATCCTTTGCATAGAAGAAAAGTTTTGTAAAACAGAAATTTTTTTTTTAAAATAGTTGTAACAGTTGAACTAAGTAAATTGCATGCTTCTTTACAGAATATAAACAGTTAAGGGAATAGGGTACACGGTATCACAGGGTATAACTGGTGCAATAAATTAATAAGGTAAAGTAAAATAGGTGCAGTAAAATAAATGACAATGCTGGAAAGGAAAAGGTACTGATATATATAGATCAAAAGTTTTAGGTAGTACAAGCGTAAAGACGCTTTGGAAGTAAAAGCAAAAAAGGGTACAACAAACCTACTCACTAGTCAGCATATCTAGTCTATAAATACAACTCAAAAGTCTATTGATACATACTACACACTACTGTACATACTACACCACCATACAACTCTGATCAGCATCTCTATCTCTGGATCTTTGACTCATGGCAAGTATGGACCTCCAATCTCCTCAAGCTCCTCTAGAACCCACTTAGCCCACTCTACTAGAAAATCAGGTGTGATGTCCTCATGAGTAGCCTCAGTAATCCTCACAGCAGATGCTCTATAAAACACCTGGAGCCTCTCTCTGAGTCGCCTCTCACCACTCCCAACCTCTCTGGTACGCATGCTATGTAACAACTCCTGAATCTGGCCCTGTAAGAATCGCTGCTCCATAAGGCAAGCCTCAAACTGATGATATGGGACAGGATAGGAAGAGAACTGGAAAGGTACACCTGTAACTGAATGACCAGTAAATCCTGAATCAGTAGGTGGGGGTCTTCTGATAGGTGGCCTCATTCCTGGGGGTGGAATAGCCTGCAATGGTACGGGATGTAACACAGGTGAGGGTAAAATAGCCAACGCTGGTAGAACAACAGGACGTGGATCTGAAGATGTACTCCAACTGAGGGCTCTGAGTGATCAGCTGATACGGGGATGAAAGAGTCGGCCATTACTGCTATCTGAAATCATATCGCAATATAAGAATCTCGTACCATGACGCGAATCATACTAATACCTATTATGCCGTAGCACTCGACCTCTCGATGTTCTATTTTTCTATTCCTTACTCCTAATCCTAACCCTCTACCCATTCCCGTCAACCTAGGCTTGTGTCAGTGACTTATAACCTGTAGCTCTGATACCAAACCTGTGGCGCCATCCAAACCCGGGTCAGAAGTTTGGGGTCCACAGACACACACCTTATTTATAACCTGCTTATAACAATAATAAAGATAATAATAATATGATATGACCCTACTTACCAACTACCACGGACCGCAACAAGTTAAAGTATATACACAAGCCACATACACTTTATATTACAAATGTCCAAATCCCAGTTATTCAAACTCAGAACTGAGTATTAAACATTATTACAAACTTTTACAAACTTAAATTATCTGAAAAGATGCCTGCTAGCTTAACTCGATCAACCTGGACCCCTAGCTCTCGCACTGGATTGGGGATCCTCGCTACCAACTGGTTCCTTCTTAAGTGAAAAAGAATATAAACAACATCGCACAAATGAGCTAACTAGCTCAACAAGTCTCAATGACAAGACTGAGAATAATGATCATCAAGTGGAAAGGGTTATGATATCAAGTGAACAATGAATTATGATTTAGAATTGGATATTATATTTTTATTTTAAAAACCAAGGTTAGGCTGCTGATCAGTCACGCACTAACCCCAAGCAAAGCACACAGCACTACTCTAACTACTGGATCCGAGGCACACATTGGCCTAACTTGACCATTAATATAGTCTGGCCACGAATCTGGTCCACAATTTTATAAAATCAATCCAATTCTAACATGACAACAGAATAAATAATGTAAAGCAATAAACAGAATCATAAATAGCAATGGATGTTTGATAATAAAATGGTTTCAATCTTCACAAAGGATTAATGTAGCAATTTCAAAGCTTGGCTGTTAAGTAACGAAAGAATTGGATAACAAAGGAATCAACATTTCAAGGTTTCTAGGATTTGGTCTGTCAAAGCATAAGGTACAATGATTTGAATATGTAATTAATCCGGTTCAGTGTTTGGTATTTAGTTTGTATGTATTTATGGAGTAGTATCGTATATTTATGGTTCATATTTGGGTATACAATAATCAGTGGTTTAGAAAGAATAAAGTTTACGGCTCAAGATCAATAACTGGAATCAGGGTTTAGGGTTCAGTGCTTCAAAGCACTTGCAATGTAAAACAGGACTTTTAATCAACTATAATATATCTCGAGAAAGTTCAGAACACTTGCCTGGTACTAGCTTGCTATACTGCACTAACTTTCAATTACAACTGTCTATTCCTCGACTATCTGGTTCCCTTTCCTACGCCTTGCCTCTTCTCCTCACATATCATAAGCATCTATCAATATTCAACTCATACGATTCTATTTGATACACACTTCTTTCTACCCTTCGTTTTACCCAAATTCGATTAACGGATTGAAAGTTACACAATAAACAAGCAAACACCGAACATATAGACCGATAATCACTCAACAAGTCACATATAACACGTAACACATCAAACAATCAATGATATATTATTTATAAAGGAGTCTCGGGTTGTAAACAGGCTTTCGAGTATTTAAAATGATTTTTAAAATATTTTTCGAAATTAAAACGGGTCGTTGGATAAATTTTAAAGCAATAAACAGGGTTCGGTTGGCCAAATCTGGCTCCAAAACAATTTTATAATAATTATCGAGCGTTGAAAACAATTTAAAATAATATTTTAAAGCTGAAAACTATTTTTCGGAATTTTTAAATCATTTTTAAATAATTAAATCTAATTAAATAATTAATTAAAATCAATTAATAATTAATTAAAATCAATTAATAATTAATTAAATCAACTAATCAATTAATTTTTGAATTAATTGACCAATTAATCAATTAATTATTAACTAAAATTAATTAACTAATTAATTCATATTTATTTTTGAATTAAAAATAAATTTTGGAATTAGAATAATAATTTTTGGAATTTTCAGAAATTAAAAACAATTTTTTTATAATTAAAATAAATAGAAAATATGATTTTTAAACATTTTTAAAACAGGAATCCTATTTTTGCAAACTCTGGAAACTTCAGGGACCAAACTGCATCGTCCCCAAAAGTTTAGGTATCAAACTGTAATTTTACAAGGGGTCGTCGGAAAATGCCCTGTCTCGCCGGAAAAGACGATTTAGGGATGCTCAGGCCACCACCACCTCCAGATATGATCTACACCACACCAGGAATCTAACCATGCCATCAAATCACACAACCCATCCCGGAGTTGGCCGGATTTAGGCCGAGAAGTTCGCCGGTTTCCGGCGAACTCGACGTGAACTTAAAATCACAACTCCCTTCGATTCACGAATCCTCTATTAACGAGCTATATACCAATCAATTGCAAATTTCATAAGGAACAGAACCCACTATATATCAACAGCTAATAACTTTTAGATCAAAAAGACCTAAATTTCAATTAAGAACATTCATACGGGTTATAAACCCTAATTTCAAAATTCGATAATCAAACTCAATTTTGAACATGTTATTGAACTCCAAATCAGTCATATAATATATCAAAATCATCAGAAAAACAAGCTCTACAACATGCAATCATCAAATCATTCAAACAATCATCCGAACAAAAATTCATATTTTTAATTAAAATAATTCAAAAATAATAAAAATTATAGAAAATTAACCTTGATTTCTGCAGGTGTATGGATCACAGATTCTGAAAGTACTCCTCAAGACCTTCGATTTGGTTACTCGAGCTTTCCAAACAGAGATCACTAACACCTCGATTTTTTGGTTTGATTTTCAGAAAGGTTTATGAATATATGAATTTTCTCTGTAAAAACTATATAATTACTGTTTGCAAATGATTTTCGGTAGGAAATAATATACGGTAAAGGCTATTTATAATTACGGAAAATTAGTATCCCATTGGACCATTCCGGATATAAAACGGTATGTTTATTTATAAAAACTGATCTAAACGGTACCGGTTTTCGGGATAATTATCCAAATCAGTACAATTTGTACTGCGGTCTTGGTCTCAGCGCCTGGTGACACGTATTATGAGGTGATAATTGTGATAGTTTAATAAACAGATCCCGTTTATCAAAAATACGAGTTTTATTGATTTACCGAAACGAATAATGTATCGAAAATGTTACGCCGGGACCCGCACAGGACAAACCGTACTCCGGATCGAAAAAGTCAAAACATGGAAAATGCTCGGAATATTGCAATTAGGTTAGGAAGTAGTTCTCAGAAGAGTTTCGGGTTATAAAAACATGAAAACGGATGACGTCGGTTGCTTTCCTGATTGTATAAAATAGTTTTTAAATACTGGAAAAAAGATTTTATAAAATCCATATATTTCCTATAAAATCATAAATCAACATAAAAATAAATAGGAAGATATGACAATTATTTATATTTTATTTTGGACATATAAAAATTAAAATACTCAATTAATATTATTTTTAAACATCTAAACACATTTATCACTTAACAAATAATTCACAGAATAAATACTAAACATACATAATAATTATTTATTAGCAAAATAATTACACGAATAATTACACGGTATATCCCAGATATTACAACTTGGATATTGGTTGTTCAAGACACATGACTGGTGATTTTACCCTGCTCACAGAGTTCAAGGAGAGAGCTGGCCCAAGTATTACCTTTGGAGATGACAGCAATGGTTATATTGTGGGATATGGCTTGATTTCTAAAGATAATGTCATCATTGAAGAGGTTGCCTTAGTGGATGGTCTCAAGCACAATTTGTTGAGTATCAGCCAGCTTTGTGATAAAGGTAATTCAGTAACCTTCAACTCAGAAGCTTGTGTTCTGACAAACAAGAGAAGCAACAAAGTGGTTCTCACTGGAGTGAGAAAAGGAAATGTGTACCTAGCTGACTTCAACTCATCAAATGCAGAATCTGTTACTTGTCTTCTCAGCAAAGCAAGTCAGGATGAAAGTTGGTTATGGCACAAGAAGCTATCCCATTTAAACTTCAAGACCATGAATGAACTTGTACAGAAAGAATTGGTTAGAGGTATTCCTCAAGTGGAATTTTCTAAGGATGGATTGTGTGATGCCTGCCAAAAAGGAAAGCAGATCAAAGCATCATTCAGAAAGAAGCTTAATTCAACAATTGAAGAACCTTTGCAACTGCTACAAATGGATTTGTTCGGACCAGTCAATGTGTTGTCCATCTCAAGGAAAAGATTTTGCCTAGTAATTGCAGATGATTTCTCAAAGTTCTCTTGGACATATTTCCTAAAGTCTAAAGATGAGGATAGTGAAATCATCATCAATCACATAAGGCAAGTCAATAATCATCTTGATTTCAAAGTTAGAAGAATCAGGAGTGACAATGGAACTGAGTTCAAGAGTTCTATCATGAGAGCATTTTGTGAAGAAAATGGGATTTTGCATGAGTTTTCAGCAGCAAGAACTCCATAACAAAATGGAGTAGTAGAAAGGAAGAACAGATCACTTATTGAAGCTGCAAAGACAATGCTTGAAGAGTCTAAGTTACCAACATATTTCTGGGCTGAAGCTGTAAATACAGCATGCTATACTCAGAATATTTCTCTGGTTAATCAAGCAAAATGCATGACTCCCTATCAATTGTTCAATACATGTTGTGTTTGATGATAAAAAGATTGAAGGACTGCAAGATGGAGATTACCATGAGAGCCTCAAATTTGACAATGTAGAGATGGTTAGTGACGATAGTGATAATGAAAGTGATCAAGAAACAGTATCAAAGGATGTTAGTCCCTTAACAATATGACAAGAATTACCAGAAGGGATGTTGAATGGAATTCTTGAAACTTTTTCTTGAAATAAAAATGTTCTAACTCGAATATATATATAAGTGTGAATTGATTAGCACAATGCGGAATAGTTACTTAAATGAATCAAAACACAAATATTTAAAAACAAGAGTCTTTAAAAACTTTCTGGTGGATTTGAATAATTCCACCAGAGATATATAATATATATCGAGAGAACCCTGTGTTCAAAAAGCTCACAGCTTCTTACAAATATTGAACAAATAAGAATACAGAGAAATGCTAAGAATTCTGCTTACAAATGTTTCTCTGCTTGTATCTCAGATAATTCCTTAGTTGCTACTTCTTGGTTTATATATCACCAAGATTACAAAGTAATGAGACAGGATAATAAAACAAAACTATCTAGTCTATTACAATGCTACTTCATTACTCTATTCCAGCATCTTTGAATATCTTCATAATAGCATGGAAATGGCAATGCTTCTTTGTTCTCGAAAACCCAGTTGAATAGGCTACCACATTCTATTTGCATCCACTCGATGCATGTGACTGTGTTGTCACTGTCAACATATATTTGAATTCTTTATCCGTCGGGTTCATGATCATCCGTCGAGTTATTGATCATCCGTCGGGTTGTTGATCATCCGTCGAATTCATTATTTGGTTATCCGTTGGGTAGCAATCAGGTACTTGACTTCATTTCACTTATGCAGAATTACAAGACATCATCTATGTACAATTAATCAACCTATTCTGCATATCTAACTAAAGTCAACATGACTTAAGTACTACTATAGATTCTAAACAATGTGTATGCAAAAATGTGCTACAGACTTATTGTTACATAAGCTACTCACTCGATGGATAATAAGTCATCATCCATCGGGACTATATTGAGTCATCCGTCGGGACTATAAACCTTATCCGTCGATGCTACATAATTCCACTAAGTAAAATCTACAAGGGTGTTTTGTTCATGAAATCATCAAGTACACATGTTATTCCTAGAGGACTAACAATGAGATTTACAGAAGGGGGGTTGAATGTAAATCTCAAAACTTTTTCAGGTTTTGAGAAGTTTATTAAAGCAGTGTGTTCTAGATGAACAAGTGTATGAATTGCTTTGAGCTAATGCAGACAGATATATATTCAAACACAAAATGTAAAGAACACAACAAACTTTAAAAACTTTTCTGGTGGATTTGTTGTTCCACCAGAGATGGTATATTAGAAAATCTGTGTTCAACAATGTTGATCACAGCTGCATCCTAGTACAAACTAGATGAATTTTCTCTCAAGATATTTCTTAACAGCTCTGGAAAATCTCTCTCTAATTACTAGCTTCTTCTTGGTTTATATATTACCAAGTGTACAAGTTAAAAACAATATAAAATTACAATAGTAAAATAAGTTCTTCACTTGCTTCTTTTCCTGTTCACTCAAGTACTTTGTTGACTATTGCATCTTTGTACTAGAGAAGAACGGCTGCTTTTTCTGTTGATCCTGAAATTCGGCTACCACATCTCACTTTTCTCTGTCAACCCATGTGCCTCTGTTTGTAGGTACAACTACCACTTATCAACGGCTAATTAGCAGAACATCCGTTGAAGCTTTCATCCGTTGATGACTTCATCCGTTGAAGGATGTTATCCGTTGAAGCTTTCATCCGTTGATGCTCTCATCCGTTGAAGGATGTTATCCGTTGAAGCTTTAGAGACATCCGTTGAAGCTTAGCTTCTCATCCGTTGAAGGTCTTTAAGTCATCCGTTGATACCACTTCATTTATACAAAATTACAAGGCATGAAATATTTACAATTGGCCTTCCTATCTGCATATCATCTAGTAGTCAACATGACTTATAGTTTCTCTCAACTTCTAAGAATTACATTTTAAATACAGAGACTGAAATATGCTACAATACTAGACTTATTTCTAAGTAAAGCTACACCATCAACGGATAGCCAAAGTGGTCTTATCCGTTGAGGCTACAGACACTAAATTTCTACTTAAGTGTTTTGTTAAACATATCATCAAACTAATGCACATATATTCCTAACAATCTCCCCCTATTTATGTCTATAAGAATTGTAGGCATAAATTCAGGGTTAACTTGATGATAACAAAAAACTTAACAAATATTTGAATTGAAACTAAGTAGAAATATAAAAGTGCTGCAAAAGTGTATGTACTAGGAGGTAATTGAAGATTTACAGTATTTCCAAGGGTGCTCCTCTAGCCTGAGCAAATCATCATTTTCTTCTTTGTTCCCTGGTTTTCTTTCCTAGCCCTTTGTCATTTTCCTCAAATTGGAGTTGGAGTTGTCTGAAGAATTCAGCTTCATCTTCATCACTGATATCCAACTTAGATTGCATTTCCTTGAGAGTTTCATTGCTGGCAATCTTGAGTTGGTCTTCAAGTCTGAAAAATCTTCTGACTCCTTTGTCATCTCTAAATTCCATCAACCAATGAGGTGATTTGTGAATTTTAGTTCCCCTTTCTTGTATGAGTAAGGTTCTGGGCAAAGCATTTGGTTCCCTCCAAGTCTTCCTTATATTGGCAATCTTGTTGAGAATTTCAGTCTTGGCTGTTCTGGTAAAGCCAGAATCCTTTTTGATGGCTGAAAAGACTCTGATCAAGGTAGAGTAGCCTTCATTTAGAATCCTGTAGAGAGGCCATGTTCTTTCCCCAGCTCCCTTATATC
Organism: Apium graveolens; assembly: GCF_009905375.1. Classification (NCBI taxonomy): domain Eukaryota; kingdom Viridiplantae; phylum Streptophyta; class Magnoliopsida; order Apiales; family Apiaceae; genus Apium; species Apium graveolens. The sequence goes on from NC_133649.1 coordinate 113,911,508, forward strand.
TGAAAACCAATCTCTCTGGTAGCTGTCTGTAGGCAGCTATTCCCCTTACTTCCTCCAGCTCATCCAGATAGAGATTAATGTCTGAAGCTTCTTTTATGTCACAGATGTGAACATAATCATCTTTAGAAATGGGTGGCTTAGGGTTAGGTTTTTGTTTTTGAGTGAATTTCTTAGAGGTTAGGGGAGGTGTAGATTTAGATTTGCTTTTCTGTTTCTTTGGTAGTGGTAGAGTGGTTAAAAAGGTAGGCAATGTGATGTTGTCCCAATCAATAGGTTCCTCTTTTGGAATGATTGGTTCACCATGGATATTTATAGAGGGATCAGCAACAAAAGGTTCAGGTATGGAAGGTAGTGGTTTAGATATAGATTTGGTATCTTCAGGGTTATCTTCACTCCTTCTGTGTGCCTTGGCTTTTCTTCTGTTTCCCTTCTGCCATTCCTCTCTTTCTTCCACATTTTCACCAAATATGCTCCCAAGAACCTCATCTAAGTTAGCAATCTTTTCTTCACCCCTGACTTCAATTCCTTTCATTTCTTCAACTTGGCTTGACTTTAGCTGTTTTTCAAGCTTTGCTTGTGCTCTTTTGTCAGCCTTGAGTTTTACAGCTTCTTTCTTCAACCTTCTGGTTTCTTCCCTTTTGGCCTTTAGAAATTTGGGATGTCCTTGCATCACACAGATACTCTTTCCCTCTCTATAGATAAAGGCCATGTCCATTCTCTCACCCTTGTCCTTGGTCTCCTTCTTCTTTATGATGCTTGCACTTAGAACTTTGTCTCCATCAGGTTTTGGAAGAGGAAAGTCTACTTCCTGCATCTGAGCAAAGTCTAGGGGATTCTTTGTGGAGTCCATACTGGATCTAGTGTTAGGCTTTAGAACCATAGGTTTTAAATTCTTGAAAGAAGTCTCTCCAACCTTATTTCTCCCTACTGGCTTGAGCTCCATGTTGATTGGTTCAATCTTTGTGCTAAATTTCACAGATGTTGATTTATTTTGTGTAGAACCAAACACCAATTGCAACCTTTCATCAATTCTCCTCCATTGTTCTTTCATTTGTATTTCAGCTGCTGCTAGCTGAATCAAATCAATTCCATCAGGTTTTCCCTTGATTTGAATGATTGGAGAGGTAGTGATGGCAGGAACTAGCACTTTAGATATCTGAATCTTTGTAGAGGGCTCTCCTTCCCCTTCCCTTTTATTCTCCCCCTTTTTGTTATCATCAAGGAGAGGGGTCAAGCCTTGTGCTTTTGCCAACTGCATTAGGAGATTGGTTTGAGATTGTTGGTTGAGAAGAAGGGTGGCCACAGAATCTTCAATTCCTTGAACTCTGTCTTCCAACTTGGCCAGCCTTTGTTCAGTAACTGATTCCTTTTTCAATCTCGAAACCAAGTCCTGCAAAGTACCATAGGGCATGACTGAATCCAATTTTTCTGAAGTGAAGGATTTCAAGTCAGCAATATCTTTCCTGAGATCATCTAGACTCATATTTTGCTTTACTTTCTGCAACTTCATGAGATGCAGTGAGTCCAGGTGAGCTTGGAGGATAGCCTTGATATTTGCATTTGAAGTGTTCTGAATGGCCTGTTGAATAGTGATGATTTGTTTGACCAAGTGGACATTGAATTCACCTGTTCTATGCTCCTTAGTCAGGGCCCATTCAGGTAGATTAGGAATGGAACTAGGGTCTTCATCTCCCCCTATGTTCATGCTTCCATCAGAAGAAATAGAGTCATCATCATCAGAATTTACTCCAAATTCCTCAGATGGCTCACCAGCTGTAGAAGGCATCCTGTTAATAGCAGCTTTATCCCTTTGAAGAGATTCTGTTGAGTGCACTAGATGTAGTGTCCTCTCTGCCTCCTCATTGCCCTGAGCAGCCAACAGTTGATAGGCTGTCACAGGATGAGTAAAAGTGTCAGCATCCAAGGAAATGTTATCAATTACAGCTTTGTAATGTTGCTGAAATTGTCTTTCCTTTTCAGCATCATCCACAATCATTGACTCATGAGCAATGGCTGGTTCCACCCTTGTATCAACTGTACCTGTTTTTCTCTCTTTTTCTCTATATTCTTGCATCAGGGGCTCCCCCTGGCTCACACATCTCACTCCCTCACCTTCACCTTCTAAGGTGGTACTCCACTCACTGACTTTTGCCATGCTGGAAGAAATAGCATGCATTTTTGTGCTCTCAATCTCTCCTTTTGCCTGGGAGCAACCCAGCCTCTCACTCAAATTTTCACTCCCTGCCCTCAATCCTAAAAGTGATTGCACAGTATTTATGTCTTCTACACTTGGAATCATTTCAGTTATTTGTGTAGAGACTATCAACGGATGTGGAATATCCGTTGAAGTTGAAACTGTTGTTATCAACGGATAACTGCTGTTAAGCTTATCCGTTGAAGAGCAACCACTTGTCAACGGATGAGTGATATCCGTTGAAGAAGGAAAAGAAGATGAAATTGAAAGTGATATAACTGTTGAATCTGTATAGATTGATTTGATATGTGTTGATACAGATCCTTCAATTATATCTGAAAGAATTTGCGGGTGATCCAACAAATCATCTAAAAGATGATGATCACCTGTATTTGAGTGGGGCTCCTTCCTGAGTTGTAAAGAGGGAGAATCAGGAATTGATGGGAATAACATATCCACATCCAGAGATGGTGAAGAAGTATTTGGTGATTGATGTGTAGTTATTGTGAGAGAATGGGGCTGTGACTCCACATTTATTGGAGTCACATCAAACTGAGTTTGAGAAGGCACAGAGACAGATGGATGTATCTGTGCAGTGTGTGCACCCTGTGTAGAAGATTGGGTTCTAGCCTTCTTCCTTCTAATAAAAGCTTTTGTAGGTGAGTGTTTGGCTTTAGTGTCCCTCCCTCTTTTGTTCTGTGTTCCTGGTTGGGAACTCTTTTCAATAGTAACATCCTTTTGGGAGGATGCTACTAGGGATGTGCTAGAAACCTTTTCAACCACCACAGCTTTTTGAGAAACTGGGGCTTGGCTAGTTTGGGAAGCACTCAACTCTCCTTCCTTATCCTGGGGGTTTCTTTGATGTTCACCCCTCCCCTCACCACTCACACCCTGTTCACTTCCCTCAGGGTTAATGGTTGTTGTTACAACTGTTGTCTTTTGAGAAACAACAGAGGTGGTTTTCTTTGTCTTGGATTTTGAAAGTTTAGATTTGGTGACCTTGGTAGAAATCTGTTGGGGCATTGACACAGATTTCATGGCCACACTAGAAGATAAAGAAATAGAGGGGTTGGAAGAAGTAGGAGTTGTAGAAGCAATTACCTCACCTACCTGGGGTGCATTCATGATTGGTAAATATACCAATTGCACACTGCTGTTGAGATCCATTCTCAATAAGTCTGCAAGAACTCTTTTCTCTTGTGCCCAGCACTTGAGTTTATTATTCTCATTGATTATGACTAAACCTTCAGCAACATGGTTAGCCAATAACATAAAGAATCTAGCATAATAGATGTTATTAGGTCTATTAGCTTTGTTACCTAATCTAGTACCTAATTCTAGCATCACATAGTTGCTAAAGTTAAAGTACCTATCAGAAACAAGCATATAGAACATATTAACAAGAGATGAAGTTATGGCATCAAAATTACTAATTTTCCCAGAGAAAACCTTTATGAAGGCATCCCCAAGAAAACTCCATTCTTTCCTAAGGCCTTTTCGTCTAATACCCCCTAAGTTAGCAGAGTTAAGAGAGTAACCTATGGAATCTAACATGCTGGATACATCACTATCAGTGTGTGGTGTCATGGCATTGTTCTCAGGTAATTTAAAACATGCTTGTAAGTCATCACAGTTAATACAGTGATTTTTACCTTTGAGAGTGAAGGAGATAGTCATATCCATGGAGTTGAACTCAGCAGTTGTCCAAATCTCCTCAACTACTTCACAGAAAATCGTTGGGGCTTCCAGCATTGCATAGCTAAGTTTACAGTTTTTGATGAAGTCCATCATTTTGTGATAATCTGAGTGGGCTTCATTCTTTTCTACCAGAGCTATGAAATTGTTCTTCTCGTAGATGAACCCAGATTGAGACATAATCTTCACGACTGGTGCCATTGTTGTGAGTAGAAATTGCAGAGAATAACTTGAAGGTTTTGCAGAGAGAAAATGGTAAATGCTTGAAATTCTAAGAAAGCGTAAAGTAATAATGAACAATCAGAAGGGCTTATATGCTTTCAAAGAAAAAGAAATAAATAAAGGATTAATTAATAAGTAGGTGTTAGTGAATTTCAGCCGTTTAAGAATAAACTGTAAGTATTCTAATAACTACCTTTAAAACCAATACATACAGATGTATGTATGGTATCAACGGTTAAGAAAATAGAATCAACGGCTGTGAAACACCTCAAACGTCTGATGTGACATTTCAACGGATAATGTAAATTGTCATCCGTTGAAAGGTACTTCAGCTTTATCCGTTGACGGATAAAAGTTCCAGAGATATACTTGTCTTTCAACGGATAATGAATATCCGTTGATAGATCAATTTTGACTTTCAACGGATAGGGAACATCCGTTGATGGAATAAACTGTGTTAAAAGTCAAATTTGTTCTAGCAACTAATATATTTCAGGCTTCTCATCAAATTGCAAAGAAGACATGAATTTTAAGAGTAATTAAGCATACCTAGCTCACTTACCAATCTTGTGAATGTTGATTCATCAAGTGGCTTGGTAAATATGTCAGCAATTTGTTGTTCACTTGGAACAAAATGTAGTTCCACTGTACCATTCATGACATGCTCCCTGATGAAGTGGTACTTGATATCAATGTGCTTGGTCCTTGAGTGCTGTACAGGATTCTCTGTTATGGCTATGGCACTTGTGTTGTCACAAAAGATAGGTATTCTATCAACATGAAGTCCATAATCAAGGAGTTGATTCCTCATCCATAACATTTGAGAACAGCAACTTCCAGCAGCAATGTATTCAGCCTCAGCTGTAGAAGTAGAGACTGAATTTTGCTTTTTGCTAAACCATGATACAAGCTTGTTTCCCAGGAATTGGCAGGAGCCTGTTGTACTTTTCCTGTCTATTTTGCAACCTGCATAGTCTGCATCTGAATAACCAATTAGATCAAAGCCAGATTCTCTAGGATACCAAATTCCTAAGTTTGGTGTACCCTTGAGATATCTGAAAATTCTCTTGATAGCAATTAAGTGAGACTCCCTAGGATCAGCTTGAAATCTAGCACACTGACATGTAGCAAACATTATATCTGGTCTGCTAGCAGTTAAATATAAAAGTGAACCAACCATGCCTCTATAACTTGTAATGTCCACAGACCTTTCAGTCTTATTTAATTCAAGTTTGGTGGCAGTGGCCATGGGAGTTTTTGCAGATGAGCATTCCATTAAGTCAAACTTCTTTAAAAGATCATAAATATATTTAGTTTGACTAATGAAAATTCCATCACTAACTTGTTTAACTTGTAAACCAAGAAAATAGGTTAGTTCTCCCATTAGGCTCATTTCATATTTACTTTGCATTAGCTTAGCAAACTTTTTGCAAAGTTTATCATCTATAGAGCCAAATATTATGTCATCTACATAAATTTGAACAAGTATACTAGAGCCATTAACATCCCTAAAGAAGAGAGTTTTATCAACAGTACCTCTAGTGAAGTGATTCTCCAAAAGAAATTTTGATAAGGTTTCATACCAGGCTCTAGGTGCTTGCTTCAGTCCATAGAGTGCTTTCAACAGATAATACACATAGTCTGGAAAATTTGGATCTTCAAATCCTGGAGGTTGACTTACATAGACTTCTTCCTCTAATTTCCCATTTAGAAATGCACTCTTGACATCCATTTGATAGACTTTGAAATTGGCATGGGCTGCATGGGCTAGAAATATTCTGATGGCTTCAAGTCTTGCAACAGGAGCATATGTTTCATCAAAATCTATTCCCTCTTGCTGAGAATAGCCTTTAGCAACCAGTCTGGCTTTATTCTTTATGATAATGCCATTTTCATCCATCTTGTTTCTGAATACCCACTTTGTGTCAATAGGACTCTTGTTCTTTGGTTTGGGTACCAGCTTCCAAACTTGGTTTCTCTCAAATTGGTTTAGCTCTTCCTGCATAGCTAATATCCAATCTGGATCCAATAGAGCTTCTTCCACTTTCTTAGGTTCCTCCTGAGATAGAAAACTACTGTACAGACATTCATCTTGAGTAGCTCTTCTTGTTTGCACTTTAGATGATGCATCACCAATGATCAGTTCAAAGGGATGATTCTTGGTCCATTTCCTTTGTGGTGGAAGATGTGCTCTAGATGAGGTGGCCTCAGTATTGTCATGATGTGAGACAGAGTGTTGACTAGTTGAAACTCCCCCTGAGTTGTTGGTCCTTTGCAGGGAACTTGGAGTTCTATCAACTGATGATGTAAATCGATTATCCGTTGATGAACTATGATCAACGGATGCTTCATTTTGTACTTCAACGGATGATGCACTATGTCTTTCAACGGATACTGCATTGCTTCTATCAATGGATGCAGTATTTTGTGCATTATCCAGGGGCATGTTTTGAATCCCTTTTGAAGTGTCATCTCCATCAGTCTCCTCTTCACTATCATCACAATATATCTCAATGTTGTCAAATTTGAGTCTCTCATTATGTCCCTCATCTGTTAGTCCATCAATCTTTTTATCATCAAACACAACATGCACAGATTCCATAACAATGTTGGTTCTTAGATTGTAGACCCTATAAGATTTTCCAGCTGAATAACCAACAAATATTCCTTCATCAGCCTTTGCATCAAACTTCCCTTTATGGTCAGATTGATTCCTCAGTATGAAGCATTTACATCCAAAGACATGAAGAAAGTTTAGAGTTGGTTTTCTTCTCTTGAACAACTGATAAGGAGTCATGCCTTTAGCTTGATTGATCAAAGAAATATTCTGAGTGAAGCAGGCACAATTAACAGCTTCAGCCCAGAAATATGTTGGTAACTTTGATTCTTCAAGCATTGTTCTGGCAGCTTCAATTAAAGATCTGTTCTTTCTTTCAACAACCCCATTTTGCTGAGGTGTTCTTGGAGCTGAGAACTCATGCATGATTCCATTTTCTTCACAGAACAGCCTTAATGTCAAATTCTTGAACTCAGTTCCATTGTCACTCCTGATATTTCTAACCTTCAAGTCAGGATGATTGTTGACTTGCCTGATGTGATTGATAATGATTTCACTTGCTTCATCCTTTGATCCAAGAAAACAGACCCATGAGAACTTTGAGAAATCATCTACAATCACTAAGCAATATCTTTTTCTTGCTATTGACAATACATTGACTGGTCCAAACAAATCCATATGTAGCAGCTGTAATGGTTCATCAATTGTTGTTTCAAGCTTCTTCTGAAATGATGCTTTCCTTTGTTTGCCTTTCTGACAAGCATCACACAGACCATCCCTTGAGAATTCAACAAGAGGAATTCCTCTTACTAAGTCCTTTTTGACTAGATCATTCATTGTTTTGAAATTCAAATGGGATAGCTTCTTGTGCCATAGCCAACTCTCAACTGAACTTGCTTTGCTGAAGAGACAAGTAATAGATTCTGCATCTGTAGAGTTGAAGTCAGCTAAGTACACATTTCCTTTTCTAACTCCAGTTAGAACCACTTTGTTGTCTTCCTTACTAGTGACAACACAGGCTTCAGAATTGAAGGAAACTGTATTCCCTCTATCACATAGTTGACTGATACTCAGTAAGTTGTGCTTGAGACCATCAACTAATGCAACTTCTTCAATGATGACATTCCTTGTTGAAATCAAGCCATATCCCATAGTAAACCCTTTGCTGTCATCTCCAAAGGTTATGCTGGGGCCAGCTCTCTCTTTAAACTCTGTGAGCAGGGAGAAATCTCCAGTCATGTGTCTTGAACAGCCACTGTCCAAGTACCATAGATTTCTTCTATTTTCCTGCATACCATAAAATCAATCAATTTGATTTTGGTACCCAAGTTTCCTTGGGTCCATTCTTGTTAGCCTTTCTCCTAGACTTCATTCCTCCTGCATCTTTAGACTTAGGTGAGTTTGAGTCAACCTTGGTCTTAGATGTGGTTGGTTGAGGTGTAGGGTTAGTCACAACATTATCCAGCACATTTATAGAATTATTAGGCATGGATTGTGCATACATGTTATTCCACATTGGCATATTGTATGGCATTTGAGGCATACTGAATGCAGCAAGATAAGGATTGTTAAAATATGGCATGTTTGCAAAATGTGCATAAGGATTTTGTTGAGACATAACAGGCATAGCATGTAGAGGTGATACAGACATGTTAGGCATGGAAGAGGGTACAGTTATGGGAGATTTCTTAATAGATTTACAATTAGCAGATAGATGATTAACACTACTACAATGCACACAGCTTTTTCTAGGAGCATACTTGTCAGGTGTGTAATTGTTATGTTTGTTAACTCCTACCTTCCCATTTCTGTTGGATTTCCTTTTGGATTCCTTTTTATCCTCAACCATCTTGAGCCTATTGTTTAACTGTTCTAAGGTCATGTGCCCTACATTCACCTTTCTGACATCTTTGGATGTGCTTGCTCCTTCTTTGACAAAGTTCTTTGAAGTTGAACCAAACTTTTTGTTGAGTTTCTTTAGATTTTCTCTTTTAGAAACATCTGCCTGTTTTAATTGAGGAACCTTCAACGGATGTTCCTTTTCTTCCTTCAACGGATAACTTTCATCATCCGTTGATTCCACATCCGTTGACAGTCCATCAATTAATTCCAGTTTCTTTTTATTTTTATCCCAGGCAGTTTCACAGAATGATTCAATTCCTTGGACTTTGGCAATTTGAGCACTTACATCCCTAGATGTTTTCCAGGCTTTAATCACCTCTTGCTCTTTCTCTAATTGATTGGAAAGTATTTCTACTTTCTTAACAGATTCAGCTAGTTCATTTTCAATAGATATACAATGCAATTTGGTTTTCTCTAGGTCAATCAACTTATTTTCTAACACAGTATTTCTATTACTTAAAAACAGATTGTTCTCTTTGATCCTACTATTTTCTTTAGCAAGAGATTTAAGAGACACACGCAAATGATACAATTCAGTAGACATGTCATTGAAAGCATCATTGCACTCTTCTTTAGTAAGCTGTGTTAAATCAGTAGTGATTACCTGATTGCTTGATGAACTAACTTCGTTTTCTTCAGAATCAGCCATGAGAGCAAGGTTGACATAATCCACATCTTCATCCTCTTCATCTCCATCAGCTGCCCAGTCCTTTTCTTGAGTAATGAAAGCCCTTTCCTTCTGTTTGAGTAGATCAAAATATTTCTTTTTGTAATCTACTTGTTCAAATTTCTTCTTTTCAGAGGTTGGCTTTCTGCACTCACTTGCAAAGTGTCCACTTATACCACAATTAAAACACTTGAACTTGGATTTGTCCACCATGTTCTTATAGGGTTTAGTGGCTCTAGTGTTTTTCCTGAACTTCATCTTTGCAAATCTCCTGGACAGAAATGCAAGATGCTCATCAATTCCATCAGAGTCATCTTGACTGGAGTTGTCTTCATTTTCAGCAACTTGCTCTTTACCCTTGTCTGATTCTGGATTTCTTACACCATCTTTGGAGCTTGATGTAGATCTCACAGTTTCTTTTCTGCATTCTTTCTCATTTTCAGCTACCAATGCAACTGAACCTCCTTTCTTTCTCCCCCTCTCCAATACCTCATCCTGTTCCAACTCTAGTTCATAAGTCTTCAAGATTCCATATAATCTTTCAAGAGTAAAGTCCTTATAATCCTGAGAGTTTCTTAAGGAAACAGTCATGGGTTTCCATTCCTTTGGTAAGGATCTCAAAAATTTAAGATTTGAATCCTTCACCTGGTACACTCTACCATACAGCTTCAGTCCATTCAACAGCTTTTGGAATCTATTAAATGTGTCATTTAAAGATTCATTCTCTTCAAAATGAAAGTACTCATACTGTTGAATGAGAAGCTGCATTTTGTTCTCTTTTACTTGTTCTGTACCTTCACACAGCAACTGAACTGTGTCCCAAACCTCTTTGGCAGTTGAACAATTTATCACATTATCAAACATATCCTTGTCAAGACCATTAAACAAAATGTTCATAGCCTTCTTATCCTTGTGGACTTCTTCTGTGTCTTCCATTGTCCATTCTGCTCTAGGTTTTGGAATGGATTGACCAACAGCAATTGTGGCCGTAGCAACTGTGGCTACTTTGTGGGGAATGTGAGGACCATTCTCAATGCAGTTTACATAACCTTCATCTTGGGAGAGTAGATGAAGGTGCATTTTCACCTTCCAGTGGTGATAACTATCTTTGTCAAGAACTGGGATCTTTACTCCAATATCCTTCTTACTCATCTTTGTTAGATTCCAAGATCTTTAAACTCTTTGTATGTCAAGAGCCTGCTCTGATACCAATTGTTATTCCTAGAGGACTAACAATGAGATTTACAGAAGGGGGGTTGAATGTAAATCTCAAAACTTTTTCAGGTTTTGAGAAGTTTATTAAAGCAGTGTGTTCTAGATGAACAAGTGTATGAATTGCTTTGAGCTAATGCAGACAGATATATATTCAAACACAAAATGTAAAGAACACAACAAACTTTAAAAACTTTTCTGGTGGATTTGTTGTTCCACCAGAGATGGTATATTAGAAAATCTGTGTTCAACAATGTTGATCACAGCTGCATCCTAGTACAAACTAGATGAATTTTCTCTCAAGATATTTCTTAACAGCTCTGGAAAATCTCTCTCTAATTACTAGCTTCTTCTTGGTTTATATATTACCAAGTGTACAAGTTAAAAACAATATAAAATTACAATAGTAAAATAAGTTCTTCACTTGCTTCTTTTCCTGTTCACTCAAGTACTTTGTTGACTATTGCATCTTTGTACTAGAGAAGAACGGCTGCTTTTTCTGTTGATCCTGAAATTCGGCTACCACATCTCACTTTTCTCTGTCAACCCATGTGCCTCTGTTTGTAGGTACAACTACCACTTATCAACGGCTAATTAGCAGAACATCCGTTGAAGCTTTCATCCGTTGATGACTTCATCCGTTGAAGGATGTTATCCGTTGAAGCTTTCATCCGTTGATGCTCTCATCCGTTGAAGGATGTTATCCGTTGAAGCTTTAGAGACATCCGTTGAAGCTTAGCTTCTCATCCGTTGAAGGTCTTTAAGTCATCCGTTGATACCACTTCATTTATACAAAATTACAAGGCATGAAATATTTACAATTGGCCTTCCTATCTGCATATCATCTAGTAGTCAACATGACTTATAGTTTCTCTCAACTTCTAAGAATTACATTTTAAATACAGAGACTGAAATATGCTACAATACTAGACTTATTTCTAAGTAAAGCTACACCATCAACGGATAGCCAAAGTGGTCTTATCCGTTGAGGCTACAGACACTAAATTTCTACTTAAGTGTTTTGTTAAACATATCATCAAACTAATGCACATATATTCCTAACAACACAACATATACACAACAATCTCCCCCAATTTATGTCTACTGGAATTGTAGCCATAAATTAAGAGACACTTGATGATAACCAAAAACCATAAAAATACAACTTTTAACAGACAGTAGATAATACTGAAAAGTGATTCAATTAACAAAATGTATAAAGTTTTGCTCACAGTCATTTTCAAGATGCTCCTCTAGCCTGAGCAGATTTATCTAGTTCCTTGAAGGTCTGGATCTCTTGCCCAGCTTCCTGTTATTTTCCTCAATCTGATTTTGGAGCTGCCTGTGGAATTCCAGTTCATCAGATTCTGAGAGATTTAGCTTTCCTTGCATTTCCAAAAGAGTCTCATTGCTAGAGATGCTCAATTGGTCTTCTAATCTAAAAAATCTTCTCACTCATTTGTCATCCATGAACTCCATTAGCCAGTAGGGCCTTAGGTGCACTCTTCTCCTTGTGTAAGGGATGATTAGAGTCTTTGAGAGTGCATCTTTAGCTCTAACACTCCTTAGCTCTTCAATCTTCTTCAGTACCAATCTTCTTGCAGTAATACTGAACCCAAAGTTCTTCTTGAAGGATGAATAAACTTTAATCAGTACAGCTTGGCTTTCTTGAAGGATCCTGTGAAGTGGCCACTGAATCTCCTTTCCTCCTTTGTACTTGAACACTAACCTTTCAGGTAGGTTTCTGTATGCATCAATTCCTCTCACTTCATCTAGTTCATCTAGATAGAGGTTTAGATCAGAAAATTCTTTGATGTCACACAAGTACATGTAATTTCCCTTATTGGCTTTAGATTGAGCTTTGACTACTGATTTAGATTTGAGAGGTGACAGCTTTACTTTCTTGACTTTGTTCTCTTTGGCTTGTTAAGGATTGGAAAATAGAAGTCAGGAATTGGTATGTTCTCCCATTCTACTAGTTCATCCTTAGGCACAATAGGTTCACCATGGATGTTCATGTAAGGATCCACCACCTTGATATCTTCAAATACCACAGAGGGTTTTGATGCTTGAGTTGTAGTTGGAGTGGATTCCTTGGAAAACTGATTCTCCAATTCCTTATCAACAATGTCCAGTTTCCTTTTAGTTCTTTTAGCCAATTCCTTGATTCTTGGAGATTTTTTCTGTTGTTCAACTTTCTTCTTTGATTCAATAACTTCAGATGGCTGAGAAGGAATTTGTTGTGATGAATTTACAGCATGTAGCTTGGCCAAGATAGCAATTTGCTCTTTCTTTTGTTTAGCCTTCTTAGCATCTAGAGCAGCTTGCTTCTTTTACTGCTTCAATCTAGCCTTTTCTTCTCTCTTTGCTTGGGCAAATTGAGGATGTCCAGCCACCACACAAATTTCTTTCCCATTCCTGAAAATTTGAGCAATTCTACTTTTTAAAGCTGAATCAGCTGGATCTTTGTAGAAAGCAATTGATCTTGACAGAAGCTTCTTTTCATCAGGATTAGGTGTCTCATACACAGTATCCAAGGGGTTCTTCAATGATTATTTTTAGTAGTTCACCCTTGGTTTCAAAATTATTTTAGCCTTTGGAGATTTGATGCAGGATGGTTGTCCCCTTTTCAGATAGTTCATGCTCATCTCATTCACACTAATTTGCTTGACTTGAGAGTGATGGATGGCTGACTTAACTGGCTCCTTGACAAGTTCAAACTTCTTTTGTATTTCCTCATCAATCTTCTCCCAGTTGACTAAATTCAACTTCTCCTTATCAGCTGCTCTTATGTTGGATGCTACTGCATTGATCAGATCTATACTGTCTGTAACTGGTGGCTTTGAGATAGTAATTGAAGGCACAATTAATTTACTAATTTGAATCTGAAGCCTCTCCCCCTCACTTGGTCCTTTCTCCCCCTTTTTGTTAACATCAAGTTGAGTAGAGGATGAGGTTTGAGCAGCCACCAATTTTTGAAGTAAATCTGTCTGTTGGGCTTTATGAAGATGAGTGGCTGTTAAAGATGCTTTCATGGCTGACATTCTTATGTCCAAGGCATCTATCTTGGTTGCAAGATCAGAATTTTTCCTTAATTGCCTCTTGATGTCAAGCATTGTAGCTTTTGAAAGTTTAAAATCCATCTTATCTAAAATGGCCTTCTTCATCTCCTTAATATCACCCTTGATGGTGTTTACATCCCTAGCATGTTGGAAGTCCCGGATTTGTTAAAGTTGTAGGGAGGCTAGATGTGCCTGAAGGAGCTTCTTGGTGCTGGCATTAGTAGTGGTTTGAAGAGCAGTATTTGTCTGATTGATTAGTTGGATCAGGGTTGTCTTGAAGTAGTGTTCATCACAGTGCTTTGAGAATGCCCATGATGGCATACCTGATCTTGAACTTGAACCTACTTCTCCCCCTATGTCCATTGCCTCATCTTCACTATCCCCACTCCCATCACCAAAGAAATCAGCTGAACCACTAGTCTCATAGTCCACATCACCAGCTGTAGAAGGTAAAGCTGTGATGGCATCCTTGTCTCTTAGCATAGACTGAGTGGTATGCACCGGATTGAGCACCCTTTCTGCATTGTCATTACCCTGTTCGGCTAGAAGTTGTTAAGCTGGAACAGGGTGAGTAAATGCCTCAGCATCAAGGGAGGTGGAATCTATAACAGCTTTAGGTTGCTGAGATAGTCCCTCCCCATTTGCATCCTGGACATTCATTAACTCACTAGAAATGACATCCATCCTTATAGCTCCAGTACCTACATTTCTCTCATTTTCTCTCTTTTGTTGCATCAGGGTCTCACCTTGGCTCCCCACCCTCACACCCTCACCTTCACCTACTAAGGTGGGACTCCTCTCACTTTCTTTTTCCAATCCTGAAGAAATAGATTGCATAGTTTCACTCATTTCCTCTCCTTTTTCCTCGGAGCAACCCAGACTCTCACTCAAAACACTCTTCTCTCTCAATCCTAATAGTGACTGTACAACCACTAAATCTTCTGCACTTGAAATAAATGAAGTTTGAGGCTGTGCAGAGATACTCGACGGATGAGTGATATACATCGGGTGAGTGGTTTTGCTATTCGACGGATGACTGCTGTTAAGCTTATCTGTCGGGATACAATCACTACTCGACAGATGAGCAATATCCATCGAGAGAGTAGAAATGAATGAACTTGGAAAAGAAACTATTGTGGACTCTGTGCTGATTGATGATATTTTGGGCACAGATGATTCAACAGTTCCTGACAGAATTGGCAAGTGAGCCAACAAATCATCTAAAAGATGATGCTCACTTGCACTAGATTTTGGCTTCCCCAACAAAGTTAAAGAAGGGGAATCAGGAATTGATGTGTTTATCAATCCAAATCCAGAGAATTTGTTGGTGAGTTAGGTGTTTGAGGTGCTTCTATTACTAGAGATTTTGGCTGTGACTCCATATTTATTGGAGCCACGTCAAACTGAATTTGTGAATGTGCAGTGACTCTGTCTTTTGCACCAGTTTGCACAGTGTGTGTACCCTGTACATCCCCAAGGGTTTTAGATTTCTTCTTTCTAGCATAATTTTGGGGTGAGCTTGTGTCCCTAACCCTCTTGGCCTGTGCTCTTGGTTGAGAGCTTTCTTCAATAACTACATCATTTTGGGAGGATGCAGTTAGAAATGAGCTTTTATTTTTTTTAAGCACTGCAGTTTGTTGGGAAACTGCAGTATGGCTAGGCTGGGGTCCACTCAACTCTCCATCCTTATCCTTAGGGTTTCTTTTATGTTCACCCCTTCCCTCACCTATCCTGCCCTCATTCACACTCCTCTCTTTAGTTTTAGTGGATTTTGTAACTGGCATCTTTTGAGAGATACCAGAGGGGGCTTTCTTTGGTTTGGGTTTGAAAATTTTTGCAGTTTTGGTAGCTTGGGTAGGAATAGTGAGGTTGGAATAGTGGTAGGAATAGATGAACTTACCTCACTTACCTGAGGTGCCTCCATTACAGGAAAATAGAACAATGGCACATCCTTGTGATGATTGGCCCTGTTCAAATCTGCAATGAGCCTTCTCTCTTGAACCCAACAATCTAATTTGTTGTTTGGGTTCTCAAGCACAATCTCTTCACAGAGGTGGTTTGCTAACATCATAAAGAATCTAGCATAATATACATTCTTACCTCTTTTATTTAACTCTCCTAATTTAAAGCCTAACTCAAACAAGACAAGGTCACTGAAATTATAGAATTTATCTGTAACTAGCATGTAGAGCATGTTAAGCATGGATATATTGACTGAATCAAAATTACTGATTTTCCCTTGAAAAGACCTTTGTCACAACATCACACATAAAACTCCATTCTTTCCTAAGACCCATTCTCCTAATGTCACTTAACTTAGAAGTAGAAAGAGCATAGTTCATGGAATTAAGCATATTGATTATATCAGTGTCAGTGTGTAGTGAGGTCACAGTGTTATCAGGAATCTTGAAACATGCTTTTACAACATCACTATTGATACATAACTCTTTATCTTTAATGGTGTGTGTGATTGTCTTATCTGTTGAGTTGTAGGTAGCAGTGGTCCACATCTCTTCAACAATTTCACAAAAGATTGTCGGTGATTCCAGTATGGCATAGCTAAGCTTGCAATTCCTCACAAAGTCCTTCATCTTGTGATAGTCACCAGATTGCTGAATACCCTTGTTTACTAATGCAGTGAAATTGTTCTTCTCATAAATGAACCCGGTTTGAGACATAATCTTTACAACAGGTGCCATTGTTAGAGAATAAGAGCTTGAAGAGAAAGAGAGTAAGTGCTTTGAGAGAGAATGAAATTTGAGTAGTTGATTTGAGAATGATAAAAGAAAAGCAATTGAAATGAAATGAGCTTTTATACTATCTCAAAAATAACTGTTAAAAATAATAAAGTAAAATAAAGTAACCAATAGAAATTGCCTAAAATAGCCGTTTAAAAATAAACTATAAAAATTCCACCCATTATCCGTCGTGTTATGCTTACAAACTGTAAGTATACTCGATGGATGATGTTCAGGAAATTAACGGCTAAGATTAAGAAAATTCGACGGATGAGGATAAACTGTTATCCGTCGAGACATAAAATATTCCAGAAAAATAATTGATTTTTATTAGCAAATAGTATTCCGACGGATGATCAAACTCGATAGATAAAGATCATCCGTCGAGATGTAAATTTTGACTTAGCCAAAATTTCATCCCAGACTGAAAAATCAATTAAATTTCTGGCTGCATTTCAACTTGCAAATTAACTCATATAGATTTAAGAATAATTAAGCATACCTAACTCACTTACCAACCTTGAAAAGGTGGATTCATCTAGTGGCTTGGTAAAGATATCTGCAAGCTGCTTCTCACTTGGAACAAAATGTAGTTCCATAGTACCATTCATTACATGTTCCCTTATGAAGTGGTACTTGATGTCTATATGCTTTGTCCTTGAATGTTGTACTGGATTTTCAGTGATGGCAATTGCACTTGTGTTATCACGGAAAATGGGAATCCTTTCAACTTGCAAACCATAGTCTAGCAATTGATTTTTCATCCATAAAATCTGTGCACAGCAACTCCCAGCAGCAATATATTCAGCTTTAGCTGTAGAAGTAGAAACTTAAATTTTTTTACTGAACCAGGACACAAGCTTGTTTCCTAGAAATTGACAGGTTCCCGTTGTACTTTTTTCATCAATTCTACAACCTGCATAATCTGCATCTGAATAACCAGTTAGATCAAAACCAGAATCTCTATGGTACCAAATGCCATGTTTTGGTGTTCCCTTGAGATATCTGAAAATTCTCTTAATAGCTATTAAGTGAGATTCTCTAGGATCAGCCTGAAATCTAGCACATAAACATGTAGCAAAAATTATATCTGGCCTACTAGCTGTTAAGTACAGAAGTGAGCCAACCATGCCCCTACAACTTGAAATATCCACATACTTTCCAGTAGTGTTTAATTCAAGCTTAGTTGCAGTAGCCATGGGAGTTTTTGCAGATGTGCAATCCATAAGATTAAACTTTTTTAAAAGATCAAAAATGTATTTAGTTTGACTAATGAATATTCCATTACTAACTTTCTTAACTTGTAAACCAAGAAAGTAAGTCAGTTCTCCCATCATACTCATTTCATACATACTTTGCATCAATTTGGCAAAGTTTTTGCAAAGTTTCTCATCTGTAGAGCCAAAAATAATATCATCTACATAAATTTGAACAAGTATACTAGAGCCATTAACATTTCTAAAGAATAAAGTTTTATCTACAGTACCTCTTGTGAAATGGTTTTCCAAAAGGAACTTTGATAAAGTGTCATACCAAGCTCTAGGTACTTGCTTCAGTCAATAAAGTGCTTTTAAAAGATAATAGACATGTTCTGGAAAATTTGGATCTTCAAAACCAGGAGGTTAACTGACATAGACTTCCTCCTCCAAATCTCCATTTAGAAAGGCACTTTTGACATCCATTTGATAGACTTTGAATTTGGCATGGGCTGCATAGGCTAAGAAGATTCTGATGGCTTCAAGTCTTGCAACAGGAGCAAATTTTTCATCAAAATTTATTCCTTCTTGTTGACAATAGCCCTTAGCAACCAATCTAGCTTTGTTCCTGACTAATATGCCATTTTCATCCATTTTGTTTATGAATACCCATTTGGTGTCTATTGGATTCTTTCCTTTAGGCTTGGGCACCAGCTTCCATACATTATTCCTTTCAAATTGGTTTAGCTCCTCCTGCATAGCTAAAATCCAATCAGGATCCAACAAAGCTTCTTCTACCTTCTTTGGTTCTTCCTTGGAAAGAAAGCTGTTGTATAGACATTCTTCTTGAGTTGCTCTCCTTGTTTGAACTCTAGAAGATACATCACCAATTAAGAGCTCAAAGGGGTGATCTTTTGTCCATTTTCTTTGTTGAGGTAGATTAGCTCTAGATGAAGAGGCCTCATTGTTGTCTTGATGTGTGATTGAGTTTTGATTATTAGAAACTCCCCCTGAGTTTGTGGATCTTTGATTTGAGAAAGGGGAACTTTTTATAGGTGATCTATCTTGATTTCCAGCTTCTCTTGATAACCCGACGGATGGTGAATTTTGAGTACCGACGGATGAAGCTGGTTGTCTCCCGACGGATAAAGCAGATTGCCTCCCGACGGATGAAGCATTATGCAACTCGACAGATGTTGAGTTTTGTTCTTCATTTGTAGTAGATTTTTCTGCATTATCCTTAGATATTGTTTCTTGATCACTTTCATCATCACTGTCATCACTAACCATCTCCACATTGTCGAATTTGAGGCTCTCATGGTAATCTCCATCTTGCAGTCCTTCAATCTTTTTATCATCAAACACAACATGTATTGATTCCACAACAATGTTGGTTCTGAAGGGTTTTTAGCACAAAAATGCAACAAAACCGTAAATTTAAATCTTAAAAAAAAAACGAAACCTTCCGCAGGATTCACACGAAAAATAATATTTAATTCGTAGTTCAGTATGTTTACCTTAAGAAGCTTTACGTTAATGGAAAGATGGAGGTCTTTAATAACGATCCAAGAACGATGAACGGAATATCTAGCAGCTGCTCCTCAAGTGTGAAGCACTCCACCGATATCCACCAAGAGATCAAAATAATGGAGGGAGGAAGAGGTTGAGAGAATTAGTTGCCTCCCTCTTGTTCTACTTTATAATTAGGGTTAATTATTTGGGTTGAGGCAAATAGGGTTTATAATATTATATTTATAGGCAAAATTTTCAGCTGAAAATTTTCCATAAAATATTATTATTATTAACCCTTTAATTGATTATTCTTATTAACCAATTAACTAATAATTAAAACACCTTTTAATCATTAATCCCTTTTCTAAACACTTTAGAAAAATAATTCCCACACTTGATTTAATTTCCAAAATTAAATTCTTAATTAGTAATATTAAGAATTAATTAAATCTCATTTAATCAATTATTAAATCTATTAATTAATTATTTATTTCACAAATAAATAATTACCAACCATTATTAATTAATTCCTCCACCATTAAATCATTCTCTTTATGGTGTGACCCTGTAGGTTCAATATTAAGCCGGTAAAAGAAATAAATAATAATAAAACTATTTTATCATTATTTATATAAATTCTCTAATTCATTAAATATGATTAATTAATAAATTAATCATATTTATTCTACATCATGAGGGATACTTCTCAGCATATCGCGACTATCCGGATAATACAAATTCACTGCTTAGAATACCAAGAACCTATTCAGTGAGTAGTTACCGTACAATCAATTCCTTCTACCCTGCAATGTCACGATTAAATACAAGGCATGGAACTTGTGTCAAGCCTATCTTATTTAATCATTTGCTTTCCCATTCACTATGCTTAGTTCTATTTAATGTAAATTAGAAACTCCTTTCCAATTTCATTCACTCTGGCCAGAGATTCCTGAACTAGCATAAGTGGATCAGCATTGAACATTCTCTTCCTTCACTAGAAGGGGTAGATCCTTTATTGATCATACACTATCTTCGTGTACAAATTTCTATACCAAGTAGAGCCCTTATAATTGTCCCTGGAGACTAAGAACTAAACCAAAACATAATTCAGTGTACACAAGATGACTATGATGACCTCAAGTCTAAGGATACTTGTACAACTATCACTATGTGAACAACTGTTGACACGTGAGTGAACTCCATCAGTTGTTCAGCTGTGTGAGTCATGTTCAATGAACTTATTCTATAATAAGCACCTACATACTAGCTATAGTGTCACCACATAAATGACTATGAGAACAGGCATCCTTCATAATGAAGCAAGCATAGTATGTACCGATCTTTGCAAATTAATAATTACCAGTTAGTAATCCTACGACCAGGAAATATTTAAGTTTAGAGTTATCATCTTTTAGGTCTCATTATTATGATCTTATCATAATCCATAAAAAGCTTTACTCTAAACTATGGTATATCTTATTTAAAAACTTAAATAGATAAAACCCGCAATAAAACCAAAACAAGTCTTTTATTAATATCAATGAAATCAAAACAGATTACATAAAAATTATTCCTAAATCATCATACATGATTGGACTTAGGACACATCTCTTTTTTCGGAAAACTCCCTTTTTGACAGGCATCACACAATCCATCCTTAGAAAACTCCACTAGAGGAATGCCTCTAATTAGTTCTTTCTTTACTAGCTCATTCATGGTCTTGAAGTTTAAATGGGATAGCTTCTTGTGTCATAGCCAACTTTCATCCTGACTTGCTTTACTGAGAAGACAAGTAACAGATTCTGCATTAGATAAGTTGAAATCAGCTAGGTACATATTTTATTTTCTCACACCAGTGAGAACCACTTTGTTGCTTCTTTTATTAGTCACAACACAGGCTTCTGAGTTGGAAGTTACTGAGTTTCCTTTATCACAAAGCTGGCTGATACTCACCAAATTATGTTTGAGACCATCCACTAAGGCAACTGAAAGAGATATTTCCTAAGTCCAATCATGTATGAGGATTTAGGAATAACTTTTATGTAATCTGTTTTGATTTCATTGATATTAATAAAAGGCTTGTTTTGTTTTTATTGCGGGCTCTATCTATTGAAATGTTTAAATAAGATATACCACAGTTTAGAGTAAAGCTTTTTATGGATTGTGATGAGATCATAATAATGAGACCTAAAAGATGATAACTCTAAACTTAAATAGTTCCTGGTCGTAGAATTACTAAATGGCAATTAATAATCCGTAAAGATCGTTACATACTATGCTTGCTTCATTATGAAGGATGCCTGTTCTCATAGTCATTTGTGTGGTGACACTATAGCTAGTATGTAGGTGCTTATTATAGAATAAGTTCATTGAACATGACTCACACAGCTGAACAACTGATGGAGTTCACTCACGTGTCAGCAGTTGTTCACATAGTGATAGTTGTACAAGTATCCTTAGACTTGAGGTCATCATAGTCATCTTGTGTACACTGAACTATGCTTTGGTTTACTTCTTAGTCTCAAGGGACAATTATAAGGGCTCTACTGGGTATAGGAATTTGTACACGAAGATAGTGTATGATCAATAAAGGATCTACCCCTTCCAGTGTAGGAAGAGAATGTTCAATGCTGATCCACTTATGTTAGTTCAGGAATCTCTAGCCAGAGTGAATGAAATTAGAAAGGAGTTTCTAATTTACATTAAATAGAACTAAGCATAGTGAATGAGAAAGCAAGTGATTAAATAAGATAGGATTGACACAAGTTCCATGCCTTGTATTTAATCGTGATATTGCAGGGTAGAAGGAATTAATTGTACGGTAACTAGTCACTGAATAGGTTCTTGGTATTCTAAGCATGTGAATTTGTATTATCCGGATAGTCGCGATATGCTGAGAAGTATCCCTCACGATATAGAATAAATATGATTAATTAATTAATCGTATTTAATGAATTAGAGAATTTATATAAATAATGATAAAATAGTTTTATTATTATTTATTTCTAGTACCGGCTTAATATTGAATCTACAGGGTCACACCATAAAAGAGAATGATTTAATGGAGGAGGAATTAATTAATAATGGCTAATAATTATTTATTTATGAAATAAATAATTAATTGGCAAATTTAATAATTGATTAAATGAGATTTAATTGATTATAAATTAATTAAGAAAAGGTTCTTAATTTTATTAATTAAGAATTTAATTTTTGGAAATTAAATCAAGTGAGAGAATTATTTCTAAAGAGTTTAGAAACAGGATTAATAATTAAAAGGTGTTTTAATTATTAGTGAGAATAATAAAGGGTTAATAATAATAATATTTTATGGGAAAATTTTCAGCTGAAAATTTTGCCTATAAATATACTATTATAAACCCTATTTTTGCCTCAACCAAAAAGATTTACAAAATCCTAATTTTCTCCATCTCCTCCTCCTTCATTACATCGTTTTCTTGGTGGATACCGGTGGAGTGCTTCACACTTGAGGAGCAGCTGTTAAGGATCTCCATTCATCATTCTTGGATCTTTATTAAAGACCTCCATCTTGCCATTAACGTAAAGCTTCTAAAGGTAAACATACTGAACTACGAATTAAATATTATTTGTCACATAGATCCTGCGGAGGGTTTCAGTTTTTTTTAAGATTAAATTTACATTTTCGCTGTATTTATGTGCTAAAAACCCTTCAATGGCATCAGAGCTACTTGCGAAAAGTTTTTAATTCGTTTATGTGTTTAACTGCATTCGATATATGAGCATGTATGTGATTCGCCATGATTTGATGTTGATATAATATGCTTATTTATGTATGGTTTTGAATATATGATATTCATGTGAGTTGTATAATCATAAGATGATTATGTAATCTTTATATATACTAATATATACATGATTTATGTTTGTTCTAATTATGAGAATCATATTAGATACGGATTCTGAATTGGGTGCTGCAGATTTGCTGAAATCTGGGTCTGGTATCCGATTTACGCAAACAAATACCCTATTCCATAGGTAAAGAAGCGTCTGAACAAAACTGATAGATTTAGCTATCAACGACTCGTCTGTAAGGCGTTTGACGTCATTTACTGCCCGTAAACAGTGATTCTTGTTTTTTTGATTTGATTCTGATTTTTCTGATTTTTGTCATATTTTCTTTTTATGATTAGATCATGGATAATATGATATGTTAAGATCAGATTATGTGTTTTAACATTCTTTTCTGTGTTGTACGAGCATGGTGGATGGTTATGGTCTTTCGACCTTAGTGTAATGGTTTTGGTTTTAAATACGACTTGCATGTCGTCAATCTTTGTAATCATAAATCTCGAATGTAACTCGAGTTATTCTTGTAAGTTTATTAGATTAGTTTTACTTTCAATCATGTAATATAATTGAAGACTCAAGAAGGCTATCCAATGGAGGTGATACAAAGAAAAGACGAGGCATACAAGAAGTCTAAACAAAGAAGAAGACTTATGTAATAAGTAGTTGTATTTATTTCCATCACCATATTAGATTGACCTTGATCTTTATCATGAGCTTGATAAAGATCACATAGGATGGGGCCATAACCAAACACATTTACTTTATTGCACTTTACATTTACTTGTTTATTTAATTTATATATGAGATATATGCCTATGTTTACCATGCGATGATAGATTTAGGTGAACTTAAATCAATATAAGGCGTGCTCTAGAAAATCTAGAATAGAAATCATTTCTTTCCTTAACAATAAATATTATGAATACGATCATGAGATTCTTGTGTTTATGAAACACGTAATTGTATATGAATTTTCAATATATTGAGAGAAAGGATGATTCTGTCAACAACAGATTTCTATCTGTAAGAAAGGGTTATTAAGTGATGCCTCTTGACAATGCTCCACCCGATCTAGGAATCATCTGATTATCGATTATTGATTTGAAATATTTAATTTAAAAGGAAGAATCTCTTTATAATATGATTATGATTGTAACGTAATATAATCCCTCTAAAATTAAATAATATCAAGTAGTAATTGGCCAATGACACAACGGGCTTATGTCCGTCATAGCCTTCCAACATGGTAGAAAGTGTTTCTTATTTTTAAATCATCGTCGTTTCGTGCTACAACCGAGGGCTTTGATTTCGAAATAAGAAATAGTTGTCTATTACATAGAGATGTGTACATTGAATTAGAATCTAAAGGTCGGTACGTGCTACAGCTGTGGGTCGTTGGAGACTGATTCAATTGTACGAAATGTTGGGTTAGACTTGACTTAGAATATTGAGTTTGTCGTGCCACAGCCGTGACTCAATTATTCAAGAGGCTAAACTTATATTAGGGAATAACATAAGATGTAATTGACAAGAGTTGTCTGCCTATTGAACATCACATGATGTTTCGTGCCACAGCCGAGGTTGTGTGATGGAATGTAGGATCCCTATTCCCACTTTATGAATGCTTAATTTTCACTTAGGGGGTTGAAAAAATTAGATAAACTAGTGGGAGACACTTAGGAATAAAGACCCGATTCATATAGTGTTTTGAAATGAAATTGAATATTTGCTAAGTGTTGTTATGTGTTTATCATTTACAGATTTACTATATGCGTTATGTCTTTTGTACTATCACTCCGGAGCATACTAGATGCTCACAAGTTGACTAGTCCTAATTTAGCTCTTTGTTTTCACTGTAACAAGTTGGGGCACTGGAAGAGGAACTGCAAGGTTTATCTTGCAGAATTGAAGAAGAAGAAGGGTAGTAAGACTACCGCTTCTGATTCAGGCAAGTTCATGATCGAAGTTATATGTCACTAGGTCAAATTTCTACTTGGGTATTAGATACCGCCTGTGGTTCTCATATTTGTAATTCGTTGCAAGGACTAAAGGGAAGTAGGACTCTTGAAAAAGATGAGGTGATTCTACGTATGGGCAATGGAGCAAGGGTTGCGGCCATATCTGTAGGATCATTTAGTTTACAGATGCCTACGGGAAAGACTGTTATTTTGAATAATTGTTATTACGTTCCCTCTATTGTGAGGAATATTGTTTCTATTCCTATGTTGGATGTGGATGGTTTTTCATTTATTATTAAGAATAATGTATGTTCTATGATGGAGGTGGTGAATACTTGAATGGAGAGTTTCTAGATTATCTCAAAGAAAATGGTATAGTCTCCCAGTGGACTCCTCCATATACTCCACAGTTAAATGGGGTATCTGAAAGGAGAAATCGAACTTTGTTAGACATGGTTCGGTCCATGATGAGCTATGCGAATCTTCCAGTATTCCTATGGGGTTATACATTGAAAACCTTAGCATATTTACTGAATAAGGTGCCTTTCAAATCTGTTCCTAAAACACCATATGAGATATGGAAAGAAAAGAAACCGAGTCTTAAACACGTTAAGATTTGGGGATGTCCAGCTTATGTCAAGAAAGTTGACCCAGATAAGCTGGAATCTCGATCCGTAAAATGTAATTTTGTGGGATATCCTAAAGAGACTTTGGGGTATTACTTTTACACCGATCATCGGGTGTTTGTCTCCTGATATGCTACCTTCTTGGAAAAGGAGTTATCCTTGAAGGAAACAGTGGGAGCAAAATTGAACTTGATGAAGTTCAAGAAGCACAAACTACTATGGATCAAGTGGAAACACCTGTTCAGACTGAACAACATTCTGTGGAACAGCCCAGTCGTAGGACAGGGAGAGTGTCTCGCCAACCTGAGAGGTATTATGGCCTTGTCATTGAGAATGATAATGAGTTGTCAATCATTGATGATGATAACCCTGTGACCTATAATGAGGCTATGAGTAGTGTTGACTCAGAGAAATGGTATAGTGTTATGAAATCTGAAATGGAATCTATGTATACCAACCAAGTATGGACTCTGGTTGAGGCGCCTGAAGGTGTTAAGCCTATTGGGTGCAAGTGGGTATACAAAAGAAAGATTGGAGCAGATGGCCAGGTGGAGACCTATAAGGCCAGGCTCGTGGCAAAAGGATTCAAACAAAGGCAAGGAATTGACTTTGATAAAACTTTTTCGCCTATAGCCCTGTTAAAATCAATTCGGATTTTGCTTGTGATTGCTGCTTACTACGACTATGAGATCTGGCAAATGGACGTGAAAACGGCCTTCCTCAATGGGGAACTTGACGAAGAAGTGTATATGACACAGCCAGAGGGTTTTCTTTCCAAGGGAAATGAACACCTAGTGTGTAAGCTGCTGCGAACCATATATGGTTTAAGGCAAGCTTCTCGTAGATGGAACATCCGTTTTGATGAGACAATCAAAGAGTTTGGTTTTATCAAAAACATAGATGAACCATGTGTCTACAAGAAGGTTAGTGGGAGCGCGGTAACATTTCTTGTATTGTATGTGGATGACATACTTCTTATAGGAAATGATATACCGATGCTACAATCAGTCAAAGTATGGCTATCAAAGAACTTCACCATGAAGGACTTGGGAGAAACATCCTACATTCTCGGTATGAAGATCTATAGAGATATATCTAGAAGAATGATAGGTCTTACCCAGGGTACATACATCCAGACAGTGCTTAAAAGGTTTAGTATGGAAAACTCCAAAAGAGGTCTCATACTGATGAGCCATGGAGTGTCCCTTTCTGAAAAATGTCTCCTAAGACACCTGAGGAAAGAGAGCGTATGAGTAAGATTCCTTATGCTTCAACAATAGGATCTATCATGTACGCGATTTTGTGTACAAGGCCTGATGTTGCTTATTCAATTAGTGTGATGAGCAGATATCAGTCCAATCCAGGTGAAGACCACTGGAAAGCAGTGAAAAACATCCTTAAGTACTTGCGAAGGACTCTAGATATTTTTCTTGTTTTTGGTGGTGAATCTGAGTTGAAAATAGAGGGTTATACTGACTCCAGTTTTCAATCAGAAAGTGATAGCAAATCCATATCAGGGTACGTGTTTACTCTGAATGGTGGTGCAATTCAGATTGTTGAAAGAGGAGATGTCAACGTCGAGAGAGTTGACACACATAACAACATAACAGACCCACTCACAAAGCCACTTTCTCAGAGTCACTTTGATCGTCATAAAGACAAGATGGTTATTAGATACCAGAGTGATTGGCTTTAGTACAAGTTGGAGATTGAAAGAGATATGTCCTAAGTCCAATCATGTATGAGGATTTAGGAATAACTTTTATGTAATCTATTTTGATTTCATTGATATTAATAAAAGGCTTGTTTTGTTTTTATTGCGGGCTCTATCTATTTAAATGTTTAAATAAGATATACCACAGTTTAGAGTAAAGCTTTTTATGGATTGTGATGAGATCATAATAATGAGACCTAAAAGATGATAACTCTAAACTTAAATAGTTCCTGGTCGTAGGATTACTAACTGGTAATTAATAATCTGCAAAGATCGGTACATACTATGCTTGCTTCATTATGAAGGATGTCTGTTTTCATAGACATTTGTGTGGTGACACTATAGCTAGTATGTAGGTGCTTATTATAGAATAAGTTCACTGAACATGGCTCACACAGCTGAACAACTGATGGAGTTCACTCACGTGTCAGCAGTTGTTCACATAGTGATAGTTGTACAAGTATCCTTAGACTTGAGGTCATCATAGTCATCTTGTGTACACTGAACTATGCTTTGGTTTAGTTCTTAGTGTCAAGGGACAATTATAAAGGCTCTACTGGGTATAGGAATTTGTACACGAAGATAGTGTATGATCAATAAAGGATCTACCCCTTCCAGTGTAGTAAGAGAATGTTCAATGCTGATCCACTTATGTTAGTTCAGGAATCTCTGGCCAGAGTGAATGAAATTAGAAAGGAGTTTCTAATTTACATTAAATAGAACTAAGCATAGTGAATGGGAAAGCAAGTGATTAAATAAGATAGGCTTGACACAAGTTCCATGCCTTGTATTTAATCGTGACATTGCAGGGTAGAAGGAATTAATTGTACGGTAACTACTCACTGAATAGGTACTTGGTATTCTAAGCAGTGAATATTATCCGGATAGTCGCGATATGCTGAGAAGTATCCCTCACGATGTAGAATAAATATGATTAATTAATTAATCATATTTAATGAATTAGAGAATTTATATAAATAATGATAAAATAGTTTTATTATTATTTATTTCTACTACCGGCATAATATTGAACCTATAGGGTCACACCATAAAAGAGAATGATTTAATGGTGGATGAATTAATTACTAATGGCTGATAATTATTTATTTATGAAATAAATAATTAATTGGCAAATTTAATAATTGATTAAATAAGATTTAATTGATTATAAATTAATTAAGAAAAGGTTCTTAATATTATTAATTAAGAATTTAATTTTTGGAAATGAAATCAAGTGAGAGAATTATTTCTAAAGAGTTTAGAAAAAGAATTAATAATTAAAAGGTGTTTTAATTATTAGTGAGAATAATAAAGGGTTAATAATAATAATATTTTATGGGAAAATTTTCAGCTGAAAATTTTGCCCATAAATATTGTAATAACCCCAATTTTTAGAATTTTTGAAACCCTTATGAATAGTGTTTTGCTGATTATGCTGAATAAGAAAACTTTCCATGCCACACTATGTAGGGGTTCTTCTATTGTTATTCTGAGATCTTATTAGTACTTTATATGGGATATAAGTGTATGTAAAGATCGTCAGAATCCAAATTCGAACACTTTGATTTTTCCCGAAAATCCACCAGATACCGAAAGAATTGAGTATACGGGAACATGATAAAAAGGAATTAAATTCAAGTATTATAAGAGAGGATCATAAAAGGAATATAATGTATTGAGAAAGGTTAAGGAAACCTAAGTAATAAGATCCCGGATATGATCCCTCAAACGATAAACGAAAACGAAAGTTAAGTGAACCGCATAACAGATCAGCGGTCATTAGCCAAGTAATTAGAAGCTCATCATACCCATAAGAAGAGGACAAGTGTGGGAGGATGACATAACAAGGTGACATAAGTATGACAAAAAGGAAGTATGTTGTTGGTTGATTCTTGGCCATGCAAAAGTTACCATGGTAAAAGGTAATAAATCAAAATAAAACAAATCAACCAAGCCAACCAACAATTCATTTCACCAAAAACACAAAGTTATTTCCCTTTCTTCATCAAAAGCTCTCGGCTTTCTTCTTCTTCAAAGAAAGAAAAAGTCAAAATCTTAGATCCAAGCTTTGTTAATTAGCAAGGTAATTATCTAAGACTCCTTATGCATAGATATAGCTATCCTATAAGTTTGAGCTTCTAATTCATTCACAATCTCTTCCTAAAAATCATGGAAAAAGAGGGTGAATAGTGTTTTTCAAGAACTTAAATTTTTGTTTTTGAGTTTTTGTTTAGATTAAGCTTGGATAAGGACTTTTAAGGGTGATTCCAAGCTAATTACTTGATTCTCCACTCTCCAAGGAAGGTATAACCCCTCCAAACCCTAACTTTACTTTGAGTATTTGTCACACCCCCAAATTAAACAGCAAAATAAATATAGCTATTACAACATTTTAAGGAAAGAATACACAACCAACTCCAAGATCTTACAGTTTAGGGTTTGGAACAGCCCAACACTACCAACTATTACATCTGATTACAATTACCGAGTCCTCACATAAACTTCTATTACTTATTCTACCTGAGCTCGAACATAAGCATCAACATCACAGGTCTTACGGGCAGTCTGCTTGAATCTAACCATAGATGCTAGCTGTAATATCAGGGTAAAGCAAGAAGTGAGCCAAATGCTCAACAAGTGCTAACAGTACGATACAAACATAAATTGAGATATACCTTTAAGAATGACAATGAAAAGACATAACCAATGATAACGAGAGATAAATCTATGTGAGATGGCATCATTTTGCTTGTATCAAACAATTTTAAAATCATATCTTAATCAAAATCATTTTATGACGCTACGGATTATAGCCGGTGATCAGCCGCGAAGTAATCCCGAACCTCGCTGGGTTCTAAAACATTAACGGGAATCCCTAGGCAACTTTTAAGCCTAATATAAGTGTGGAAAGGACTCGCATCTCAGTCCAGATCCACTATTCAAGGAAAACATTTATCCCCCTTTGGGACTGAAAACCCATATTTTATGTATTTCAAAAACTGATGCCGAATTATAACAAAATCTCTTTTAACAGTAAACATTTTTTTTTATTAAGGGATTATAGATCAACTCGAAACACGGGAAATATGGTACTAAATCTCAGGGCCACAATTCACAAAACTATACTCTATTAGGGTATCTGAATGGTTTTCATGTATCAAGGCTTGGACAAGGGAATTTAGTGAGGCTATCGAATATTATGAAAGGTAGTGCCAAATTGGGCTTAAAGCAATGGATTCTCGTCAAGGTACAGGTGTTGGATCATTAAGAAGATAAGCTTCATAAATACTATGGGTGTTAAGGTACGAAGAAATGATTCTTTAGCTCAGGATATATCAAAGTTGTCAAGCTTTAAGATAAGAAAGAGGGGTATCAATCAATGAGGGATAACTTTGATAAGTTTCTGACTTTCAGGGTTCAAGGTAAGGTTCTATAGGGATTCAAGTATCAGGATGAGATATCAATACTTAGGAATCATCAGCATGTTAATCAAGAGGATCAATCAAGTAATATATCAACTCTTCATTTTATCATGGCATTTAACTATCATGAAAAGACTTTTGAACTACTTGCAATACATACTCGAGGGTTCATGGCATTTCTATATAATTCAAAGATAAACGAAAGATACGCTTGATTTAAAACATATCAGATGACTCAGGATAATTGCATTGATATATATAAACTGTTTACAGTAAATACGAAGGTCAAGTTGAATCACTTGCCTTGAGAAAGGCTGGTCTGGTCTGACTGGTAGGAGCAACAACTGGAGCTTCACTCGACCTTTATGGCAAGTTTTCCCTCGTCTCGAGATCCTACATAAATAATAATCCTCATTATAATATATTATCACTAACTTAACCTATTTACAACCCGAATTTAAACACGGATAGCACTTAGGCCTATACGCACTTAATTTTTTTATTCACTTTTAAATTACAAAAGTACACAAATAGCCACATATTCACATATCATATATTAACACCAAATAACACCATATATACCATAATGCAACACTAGGCTTGGATGATCTCGACTCACATCTTAAGTGACTTGGTCGCTAAACTAGACAAGGTCTTCTAATTTTGGCTTCCTAACTCGATGTCCCTTTCCTAAATTATCCAAATCCTATTGACCCTCACTTGTGCCTTTTGCTCTACTGACCATATACTATCTTACAACTATGGTGGTCGACCTAATACTCACTTCTAAGTGTTCTAAAACTATGTGATAAGTGAAAGTGCTAACTGATGCAAATTTCAGAATGACAACTATAGTTTCTTGAGTGCATTAGACACTCTTAAACTACAAGTTTTCCTTCAAAAATTTTACACAAGACTCTCCTGACCTAAGGGCATCTCACAAACTTGAGGTGGCTCAAGGGCCTGGCTTGGGCCTTCTTGGGCCAAAGCTAAAAGTCCAAGGTTCCCCTTTTTTTCTGGGCAGAAAATGCCCTGACTTGAATTAGCTTGTGACACATGGTTCTAACTTATATCCTATGAACTATGGTTGGAAAAACTTCTCTGACACTCCCTCTAACTAAGGCCCAATAGGGCCTAATGAGGGCCTACCCTTGACATGGTCAAATCTTCCTATTTTTAAGTTGCAACAAAACTGTCCCCTGCTGGACAGATTTTGTTATTCTACTTGGGCACCTAACTAAATGACATGCAAACCTCCAACCAACTCCTTAAACCTTTTATATACTCCCAATACTAATTTTGGTAGCTTGGGCCTCAAAGTGCACATCAATGACATGGTCAAAACTCACTCTAAACCTCAGGGTACTAAACTGATTTTCTGCAAAAACTATAACTCTCATTTTCCAAGATTTTTGACTTGACAAACTCAACTAACAACAACTTAATACTTAAACCAAGACTTATGCATGGTAATCTACTGAACTAACTCCCTTATTCTCAAAATACCCTTGGGTGAGATCATCCTTACCTAAGGTACAATTATGGCAAAACAAAAGAAGCTACACTTCACAACTCACAAATCTTCATGCTTTTGTAACAAGGTATATATTTTTTTTATAAAAGATAACCACAAATTATTACCATGCAACAAGAAGCATAAATCAATATTAACACATTATTCCTACTGAAATTAAGGCTCTCTAACAAAATCTTTCCAAATGATAAAAATCTTACAACAAACTAAGAGAATTCCACATGCATGCATGCCTTCGGGTTTTTCAATCCAAAAAAACACATTTTCTACATATGTTCTATCATAAAATTGACATGCAATCCTAGCATAAGATATACCTAGATGATCACTTAGCATGCAAGGAGTTTTATCAAATTTTCACCACAAAATTCAAGTCATTATCACATAAACATGCAAAAATTGAACAAAACAACAAGAATGATCTCAAGGACCATTCATTCGGCTCCCATATGGTCATGGCCGAATGAATTGGAAGGAAATGGCCATTTAATCATCAAGAGTTTCCTTCTCAAGACTTGGCACTTATCCATTCCTTGTAGTCCTCTCAAAAACAACCTTAAATCCATAAGAATCAAGATTATATTTGGAGTTTCACTAAAACCTTTACATGCAACCTTTTAAACTTAAACTTTCTACTCAAAACTCTTTGAAATATGAGTGATTATGGTATGGAAAGTAACATTTACTTATGTAAAGAGTTGAATCTTGGTTGAGGATTGAAGAAAAAAAATGGGGAGGGGGTTTCGGCTTTTAGCCGAGAGTGAGAGGGGAGAGCCGAGAGGAGGGGAAAAAGAAGGAGGGAGGTGTGGAATGGTGGAGTGAAAAATGAAGTGGTAATCATATTTGTTTGGTTTTTATGCTTTTGATTTGACCCCAAGTGAGTGGATTTAAGAAATGACACAAGTATCCTTCTAGCTAAAGTTAGGTAGATTTGCATGCAAGGACAAAGTGGTAACTTGGTTAGTAGAATGAAAGTGAGTGGGGTTGGAAATGTCTTCCTTGCCCCTTAGCTAAATGGAAGAGTATTTGCATGCAAGGATAGCTATGTAATTTGCTAATTATAACAAATAAAATTTGTAAAGATTTATTTTTATAAAATAAAATACAAGTTCAAAAATTATAAAATTTATACCATAAAATAACTTGGATTTTTAGAGACTTTTTAAAATCATTTTCACAATTTGTGAACAAAATACTTTTTAAAAGAAAATTTTCCAAGGTTTAGAATATTCCTTATAAATCAAGAATAAAGAAATTAAATAAACTCTTGCTTTGAAAAATCATATACTACATAAAGCAAATTTATAGTGCAGAAATTTTCACTCACACAAACGTACAATCATTGAATATATTTTATTCGACTTTATTATTATACCAAATCCACAAATAATATTACACGAAAGTACCGGTCATAACATCCTCTCCCCCTTAAGGGATTCTGTCCCCAGAATCTAAGAGAACAGATGAGGATACCGGAAGCGCATATCAGACTCTAACTCCCAAGTCGACTCTTCGACCTTAGGGTTCCTCCAAAGTACTTTCACTAACTTTACTGACTTATTCCTAAGACTCTTTACTTGCCAGTCGAGTATTAAAACCGGTTGCTCCACAAATGACAGGTCTGCCTGAATTTCTACAGGTTCATATTCTATCACATGGCTAGCGTCAGGATTGTACTTCTTAAGTAACGACACATGTAACACATTATGCACATGCTGATACTGAGGTGGTAAGGCCAACTCATAGGCCACCTTTCCCACTTGACTCAATATCTCAAAAGGACCTATGTATCTAGGTGCTAACTTCCCTTTCTTGCTAAATCTCATCAACCCTTTTCTAGGTGACACCTTCAGCAACACAGCTTCGCCAATTTGGAATTGAACATCCTTACGCGCTGGATCCGCATACTTCCTCTGTCTATCTTGAGTAGCAAGCAACCTTTTCTGAATTAACTTGACCGAGTCATGCAACTGTTGTACCAATTCCGAGCCGAGAATTCTTCCTTCTCCTATTTCATCCCAATTTGTTGGTGATCTACATTTTCGCCCGTACAAAGCTTCGTATGATGGCATGCCGATACTGGAATGATAGCTGTTGTTGTAAGAGAATTCAATCAATGGCAAATGATCGTCCCAACTTCCTGCAAAATCAATTGCACAACTCCCCAACATATCTTCAATTGTTTGAATTGTCCTT
Source organism: Apium graveolens (assembly GCF_009905375.1). Lineage (NCBI taxonomy): Eukaryota > Viridiplantae > Streptophyta > Magnoliopsida > Apiales > Apiaceae > Apium > Apium graveolens. The sequence goes on from NC_133649.1 coordinate 113,945,746, forward strand.
TCACTCTGGCCATCAGTCTGCGGGTGGTACGCCGTGCTCATATTCAACTTCGTGCCAAGACATTCCTGAAATTGCTTCCAAAATCTCGAATTAAATCGGGGATCTCTGTTTGAAACTATTGATACGGGTACTCCATGCCTTAGTACGATTTCGCGCACATACAGATGAACCAACTTATCCAGTGACGACTTCTCATTTATTGGAAGAAAATGCACCGACTTCGTAAGACGATCAACTATAACCCATATTGCGTCATGTCCGGATTTCGTTCGCGGTAGTCCTACTATAAAGTCCATAGCGATATTTTCCCATTTCCATTCTGGAATCTTCAGGGGCTGAATTAATCCTCTTGGTCGTTGATGTTCTGCCTTCACTTTCTGACAAGTATAACACTTCGCAACCCATTCTGCCACGTCTCTCTTCATATTTGGCCACCAAAAGTTCTTCTTTAAGTCTCGATACATCTTGGTGCTTCCCGGGTGGATTGAAAATTTCGAATTGTGGGCTTCATGGAGGATCTCGTTCTTTAATTCAAGTACATGAGGAATCCATATTCTGGATGAAAACATTAGTATCCCTTGCTCATCCCTTTGAGTATTAATCTCCTCTCCAGATAACTAATTCTTCTCTTTTTCCAATACTTCTTCTTGACACTTCTTTATCTTTTCCACTAGTATTGGCTGAAAGGTCATTGCACGACAAACTTCCTCGACTTTTCCATAAGCACAAAGTTCCAATTCCAATCTTTCGATTTCTTCAGATAACTCTTTTGATGTTATCATCATATTCAGTCTCTCCTTCCTACTCAGAGCATCGGCCACTACATTCGCTTTTCCAGGATGGTAATTTATCGAACAATCATAGTCCTTGATCAATTCCAGCCATCTCCTCTGCCTCATATTGAGCTCTTTCTGAGTAAAAATGTACTTTAAACTCTTGTGATCCGTGTAGATTTCACACTTCTCTCCATAGAGGTAGTGTATCCAAATCTTGAGTGCGAACACTATGGCGGCTAGTTCCAGGTCATGCGTCGGGTACTTTAACTCATACGATTTCAACTGTCTTGACGCATACGCGATCACTTTACTGTGTTGCATCAACACACAACCCAAACCCTTATGTGAAGCGTCGCTGAATATTACAAAGTTCCCTTGATCATCTGGAAGTACCAACACCGGAGCTGTTACCAACTTCTACTTCAACTCTTGAAAGCTATCTTCACATTCTGCACTCCATTCAAACTTTTGATTCTTTCTGGTTAACTTGGTCAATGGCGTGGTGATCTTCGAGAAATCCTTGACGAATCTTCTATAGTATCCGGCCAATCCTAGAAAACTTCGCACTTCCGTAGGAGTCTTTGGCCTCTCCCAACTCATAACTGCCTCAATCTTTGCCGGATCCACTTTTACTCCCTCATTTCCAATGACATGCCCCAGAAATTGAACTTCCTTTAACCAAAACTCACATTTGGTAAACTTGGCATACAACTTCTCTTGTCGGAGTATCTCCAATGCTATCCAGAGGTGCTGCTTATGTTCTTCTTCCGATTTAGAATAAATAAGGATGTCATCAATGAATACCACGACAAATTTGTCCAAATACTTCTTAAATACCCAATTCATCAGATCCATAAATATGGCCAGAGCGTTGGTCAATCCAAACGGCATTACTAGGAATTCATAATGCCCATATCTGGTCCTGAATGCGGTCTTGGAAACATCTTCTTCTTTGATCTTTAATTGATGGTATCCCGATCTCAAATCAATCTTCGAAAAGCATTTTTCTCCCTTCAACTGATCAAAAAGGTCATCTATCCTTGGTAGCGGGTAGCGGTTCTTGATCGTTACCTTATTCAACTCCCGATAATCTATGCATAGACGCATACTCCCATCTTTCATCTTTACAAACAGAACAGGTGCTCCCCATGGCGACGCACTTGGCCGTATCAGTCCCTTATCCAATAATTCTTGTAGCTGGCTCGCCAAATTTTTCATTTCTGCTGGTGCCATCCTATATGGGGCCTTTGAAACTGGTTCCGTTCCTGGAGCAAGGTTGATTTCAAACTCAATTTGTCGATCTGGTGGTAAGCCTGGTAGTTCGTCAGGAAACACATCGGAAAACTCGCTAACTACAGGAATATCTTCCATGCTGGGGCTGCCTTTTTCTGAATCCACTACATAAGCTAGGAACGACTCACAACCTTTTATAAGTAGCTTCTTAGCCTGAACAATTGTAAGATATAGTTGCTCTTGCCTCTGCCCCTTAAATACTACCTTCTCTCCACTCTTCGTCTTTAAATACACTTTCTTGGTCTTACAATTAATCTGAGCGTTATTATCTCCTAACCAATCCATTCCTAAAATTATGTCAAACTCTCCCTACTTGAAGAGTATCAAGTCGGCTGAAAACTTATACCCCGAAATATCAATCTCACACTTTGGACAAAATTGATTCACATGAATCTTCTCTTGGTTCGCAATTACATCATTTACTACCTCACTCATAACCATTTTATCACATTGGAGCTTATCAACAAAAGATTCTGATATGAAAGATCTTGTTGCTCCCGAATCAATTAATAATTTAGCTTTGACATTATTGAGTAAAAGTGTACCTGCTATCACCTCCGAATTCTGTACAGCATCCTTCATCTTCAAATCAAATGTCCTTGTTGTTGCTTGCGGGGTTGGTGTAGGTGGTGGAGGTAATGCCAATACCTCAGCTGGCACGCTCGCACTAGTACTTGCCACATTCATCAGAGCTTTGACTGGTCCGGTTGCCTTGCACTCCCTAGCTATGTGTCAAGTCTTCCCATACTTGTAACACGTAACTCCTGGCTTCGGCATCTTACACCCATTCGCCAAATGTCCCTTCTGATTGCACCTGTAGCATGTCATGCTCAGCTTATTACACACTCCGGGGTGCCTTCTTCCGCAGTGCTTGCATTCTGGCCTCTGGAACCTATTTCTCCAACTTGCCCTTGGCTTGCCTGATTGTTCCCCTTCGATTCTTGCCTTTTACCCAAATTTCCTTTGTTTTGAAAATTTCCGCCCTTCTGGAAACCAATCCTTTTTACATTCCAATCTTGTGAACTTCCGGCTTCAGACTTTTCTCCATAAAATGGAACCTTCCTCTTCTTGTTATCCCTCTCTTTCCTTGACTGCATCCCATTATTCTCAATCAGAGCAGCTTTCTGTACTACTCCCGCATAAGTTTCAAGCTCAAACATAGCCACCCTATCTCTGATCCCAGGCTCCAATCCTTGCTGAAATTTCTTTGCTTTTTCTTCCTCAGTGCTGGTATACTTTGTCACAAACCTTGACAACTCAGTGAACTTCTTCTCATACTCCAATACAGTCATGTTCCCTTGCTTCAACTCAAGAAATTTTAGCTCCATCTGATTTTGCATGTATTTAGGGTAATACTTGTCCAGAAATAACTTCTTAAATCTCTCCCAAGAAACCTGCTGAGTGACTTCCATAGCTTTTACTGATTCCCACCAATAGATGACTTCTCCCTTCAAGAAGTAAGTGGCATACGGCATCTTCTGATCGTCTCCTAACTGTACCAACTCAAAAGCCCTTTCCATCTCCTTGATCCATGTGTTAGCTATCACTGGATCAGTGGTATCATGAAATATAGGTGGATTCACATTCTGAAAAGCCTTGAAAGTGACAATTTGTCTAGGTGGTACTAGTGGTTCAGGTGGTTGGTGTGGCTCTCGGTTATCTTGGTTTTCAATTCATTGTTGAAGAGTTAGTTGTTGTTGAGCTATAGCATTGGTCTGCTGTTGCAAGGTTTCCAGTAATCGAAGAATGTTTGGGTCTGTGGTGGATGTGGTTGTTGGGTTCTTCTTTTTGGGAGGCATAATCCTGAAATAAGAGTTATGTCAAAACATATATGAATGATAAAATGATTCGAGAGTTTCGCATGGCATTTTTATTTACATATGGGGTCAAGTTTCCAAATTAAGCAGATATGATGATGCATATAAAAACGTAAAATAACAGTTTAGAGCAAATGGAACAATAAAACATAATTATTGAAATTTTAAGGGTCACAGTATATAGGATTGGGACATAGTCTGTTTCTAGGAATAACAGGCTTATTTAAAGGAAAAACGGAAACAACTGGGGATTCCACAGAGTCTGACAGTACAACAACATGAAAGGTAAATGGAAAGAACTAAGGCTCCACTCCATCTGAACGGGGCTTGGTAGTCTTTTCCTCTCGAAGCGTCTTCACAATGCTCTGGAGCTCATCCGCCACCATCTGAATGACATACTGGCTCGTACGGTCCCGGTGTGCTGGCATCTCCTCAAGCTTAGTATTGACGTACTGAACCAAGGTCTCAAGTCTCACAGTCATCTGCTCCTTGGGCTTCCCTTCGTAGTTTCGGCTGTCCGGATACACGTTCTTCAGTCGGTCTATCAGTCGGTCGTACTTGCCCTGAAGCATGTCGAACTCGCGCCTCAACTCAGCATACACTGTGAAAGCAATAGTGTCGTCCAACCCAGAGGATGACGAGGAATGCGCCCTTTGCTGACAACCAATAAGAGGAGTAATAATAATAATTTACTTAACCTACTCTCTCGCATATTATCTATAACCTACTCACATATCCTATAACCTATTTGGGCTGTCCAGGGACTCTAAACCGTAGCTCTGATACCAAAACCTGTCACACCTCCAAATTAAACAGCAAAATAAATATAGCTATTACAATATTTTAAGGAAAGAATACACAACCAACTCCAAGATCTTACAGATTAGGGTTTGGAATAGCCCAACACTACCAACTATTACATCTGATTACAATTACCGAGTCCTCACACAAACTTCTATTACTTATTCTACCTGAGCTCGAACATAAGCATCAGCATCACAGGTCTTACGGGCAGTCTACTTGAATCTAACCAGAGCTGCTAGCTGTAATATCAGGGTAAAGCAAGAAGTGAGCCAAATGCTCAACAAGTGCTAACAGTACGATACAAACATAAATCGAGATATACCTTTAAGAATGACAATGGAAAGACATAACCAATGATAACGAGAGATAAATCTATGTGAGATGGCATCATTTTGCTTGTATCAAACAATTTTAAAATCATGTCTTAATCAAAATCATTTTATGACGCTACGGATTACAGCCGGCGATCAGCCGTGAAGTAATCCCGAACCTCGCTGGGTTCTAAAACATTAACAAGAATCCCTTGGCAACTTTTGAGCCTAATATAAGTGTGAAAAGGACTCGCGTCTCAGTCCAGATCCACTATTCAAGGAAAACATTTATCCCCCTTTGGGACTGGAAACCCATATTTTATTTATTTCAAAAACTGATGCCGAATTCTAACAAAATCTCTTTTAACAGTAAACATTTTTTTTATTAAGGGATTATAGATCAACTCGAAACACGGGAAATATGGTACTAAATCTCAGGGCCACGATTCACAAAACTATACTCTATTAGGGTATCTGAATGGTTTTCATGTATCAAGGTTTGGACAAGGGAATTTAGTGAGGCTATCAGATATTATGAAAGGAAGTGCCAAATTGGGCTTAAAGCAAGGGATTCTCGTTAAGGTACAGGTGTTGGATCATTAAGAAGATAAGCTTCATGAATACTATAGGTGTTAAGGTACGAAGAAATGATTCTTTAACTCAGGATATATCAGAGTTGTCAAGCTTTAGGATAAGAAAGAGGGGTATCAATCAATGAGGGATCACTTTGATAAGTTTCTGACTTTCAGGGTTCAAGGTAAGGTTCTATAGGGATTCAAGTATCAGGATGAGATATCAATACTTAGGAATCATCAGCATGTTAATCAAGAGGATCAATCAAGTAATATATCAACTCTTCATTTTATCATGGCATTTAACTATCATGAAAAGACTTTTGAAGTACTTGTAATACATACTCGAGGGTTCATGGCATTTCTATATAATTCAAAGATAAACGAAAGATACTCTTGATTTAAAACATATCAAATGACTCAGGATAATTGCATTGATATATATGAATTGTTTACAGTAAATACGAAGGTCAAGTTGAATCACTTGCCTTGAGAAAGGCTGGTCTGGTCTGACTGGTAGGAGCAACAACTGGAGCTTCATCGACCTTTATGGCAAGTTTTCCCTCGTCTCGAGATCCTACATAAATAATAATCCTCATTATAATATATTCTCACTAACTTAACCTATTTACAACCCGAATTTAAACACGGATGTCACTTAGGCCTATACGCACTTAATTTTTTTATTCACTTTTAAATTAAAAAAGTACACACATAGCCATATATTCACATATCATATATTAACACCAAATAACACCATATATACCATAATGCAACACAAGACTTGGATGATCTCGACTCACATCTTAAGTCACTTGGTCGCTAAACTAGACAAGGTCTTCTAATTTTGGCTTCCTAACTCGATGTGCCTTTCCTAAATTATCCAAAACCTATTGACCCTCACTTGTGCCTTTTGCTCTACGGACCTTATACTATCTTACAACTATGGTGGTCGACTTAATACTCACTTCTAAGTGTTCTAAAATTATGTGATAAGTGAAAGTGCTCACCGGTGCAAATTTCAGAATGACAAATATTGTTTCTTGAGTGCATTAGACACTCTTAAACTACAAGTTTTCCTTCAAAACTTTTACACAAGGCTCTCCTGACCTAAGGGCATCTCACAAACTTGAGGTGGCTCAAGGGCCTGGCTTGGGCCTTCTTGGGCCTAAGCTAAAAGTCCAAGGTTCCCCTGTTTTCTGGGCAGAAAACGCCCTGACTTGAATTAACTTGTGACACATGGTTCTAACTTATATCCTATGAACTATGGTTGGAAAAAATTTTCTGACACTCCCTCTAACTAAGGCCCAATAGGGCCTAATGAGGGCCTACCCTTGACATGGTCAAATCTTCCTATTTTTAAGTTGCAACAAAACTGTCCCCTGCTGGACAGATTTTGTTATTCTACTTGGGCACCTAACCAAATGACATGCAAACCTCCAACCAACTTTTAAAACCATTTATATCTCCCAATACTAACTTCTGGTAGCTTGGGCCTCAAAGTGCACATCAATGACATGGTCAAAACGCACTCTAAACCTCAGGGTACTAAACTGATTTTCTGCAGAAACTATAACTCTCATTTTCCAAGGTTTTTGACTTGACAAACTCAACTAACAACTTAATACTTAAACCAAGACTTATACATGGTAATCTAATGAACTAACTCCCTTATTCTCAAAATACCCTTGGGTGAGATCATCCTTACCTAAGGTACAATTATGGCAAAACAAAAGATGCTACACTTCACAACTCACAAATCTTCATACTTTTGTAACAACAAGGTATATATTTTTTTTATAAAAGATAACCACGAATTATTACCATGCAACAAGAAGAATAAATCAATATTAACACATTATTCCTACAGAAATTAAGGCTCTCTAACAAAATCTTTCCAAATGATCAAAATCTTACAACAAACAAAGAGAATTCCACATGCATGCATGCCTTCTGGTTTTTCAATCCAAAACAACACATTTTCTACATATGTTCTATCATAAAATTGACATGCAAGCCTAGCATAAGATATACCTAGATGATCACTTAGCATGCAAAGAGTTTTATCAAATTTTTACCACAAAATTCAAGTCATTATCACATAAACATGCAAAAATTGAACAAAACAACAAGAATGATCTCAAGGACCATTCATTCGGCTCCCATATGATCATGGCCGAATGAATTGGAAGGAAATGGCCATTTAATCATCAAGAGTTTCCTTTTCAAGACTTGGAACTTATCCATTCCTTGTAGTCCTCTCAAAAACAACTTTAAATCCATAAGAATCAAGATTGTATTTGGAGTTTTACTAAAACCTTTACATGCAACCTTCTAAACTTAAACTTTCTACTCAAAACTCTTTGAAATATGAGTGATCATGGTATGGGAAGTAACATTTACTTGTGTAAAGAGTGGAAGCTTGGTTGAGGATTGAAGAAAAAAAATGGGGAGGGGGTTTCGGCTTTTAGCCGAGAGTGAGAGGGGAGAGCCGAGAGGAGGGGAAAAAGAAGGAGGGAGGTGTGGAATGGTGGAGTGAAAAATGAAGTGGTAATCATATTTTTTTGGTTTTTATGCTTTTGATTTGACCCCAATGGAGTGGATTTAAGAAATGACACAAGTATCCTTCTAGCTAAAGTTAGGTAGATTTGCATGCAAGGACAAAGTGGTAACTTGGTTAGTAGAATGAAAGTGAGTGGGGTTGGAAATGTCTTCCAGGCCCCTTAGCTAAATGGAAGAGTATTTGCATGCAAGGATAGCTATGTAATTTGCTAATTATAACAAATAAAATTTGTAAAGATTTATTTTTATAAAATAAAATACAAGTTCAAAAATTATAAAATTTATACCATAAAATAACTTGGATTTTTAGATACTTTTTAAAATCATTTTCACAATTTGTGAACAAAATACTTTTTAAAAGAAAATTTTCCAAGGCTTAGAATATTCCTTATAAATCAAGAATAAAGAAATTAAATAAACTATTGCTTTGAAAAATCATATACTACATAAAGCAAATTTATAGTGCAGAAATTTTCACTCACACAAACGTACAATCATTGAATATATTTTATTCGGCTTTATTATTATACCAAATCCATAAATAATATTACACGAAAGTACCGGTCGTAACAGTATTAGGTTTAGTTTTGTTGTTATGGTTCATGAGAAGTATGATTCTTATAGACTTAGAGTGTGGTTGGTTTTGTAATGAGTTGGAGTTATAATTCTTGGATTATTGATTAATGAACTTAAGTATAGTTTAAATTCATGTTTGAGAATAGTATAAATTGATAATATTGAGTTTTTCGGGCTGTTATGGTGAAGTATGGATGGAGTTTGGTTGGGATGTTGATTGTGGGTTGATTTGGAGTGGTATAAATTTGGGTAATCGCGTAAACATAGCCGTCGTAATGCCCGATTTACTTTAGACTGTTTTTGTTCTTAACATTAGGACCCGTGAACTCACTGCTAGGTTTTGACCATTGCCATGATTAGATAGTTCATATTACGAGCTTCGTTTTGATATGTGGTTCGTTTGAATCCGATGTACGGTTTAGGAGAAACGACCCTTTTAAGTAATGGCGTTTCGCGAACGAACCATTACCCCTCGCCTTACTTTGAAACATAGGTTAAAGACCTAAAAGGACTAATTGGAATATGAAACATTTATGTAAAGTGTATTAGGCAGTTGGTAAGGCACTCGCGAAAGAATCGCCTTAAAACTCTTAATGTTTAATTTATTAAAAATGGTGGAGCCGAGGGTACTCGAGCGTCTTAAGTGAATCGTTAAGCGCAAAAGTGAACGTTAGGGTTCAATTGGTTAAAGTCTAGTTTCTTAAGCGACCGGGGTTTAATTCTGACTTATGTTGTTGTTCATAGGTTATCGGACCCACTCTAAGCTTAAGTCTACCCCGGAACACTCAGGTAAGTTTTCTACCCGTTATACTGTTGTTGTGATGTATACCTATGTATATGCATTATCTTGTGATAGATGCATGACGGTTAATTAGAAAATTCTTGCGATATATTGGAGCATGTGATATGGTTTATATGCATGTCTGTTTCGTAATCTTGATATATATCTGTTGATTCAAATTCTTATTAGTTGCATAATACCTATGCTAGAGATAAGCAGTAGTTGCGTATACCCTGAGTGTAGGGGACCCAAAGGTGAACCTTTTCTAAAACCGGGAGTCCATGTTCCCGAGTATATTATATATATATATATATATATTTATATATATATTGATATAGTTTTCAAAACTATTAATCAAATAAGGTTTATTCGATAACTTTATTTTATTTAATAAATATTACTTGAATATTCATTCGAGGACTTATGACTCAGTTTATATTATTTAATGAATATTATTTGAATATTCATTTGAGAACCTATGACTCTGATTATTTACTAAATAATATTATTTATTTTATTAAAGAATAATGTTTTGATAATCAAACATATTTTCGATTATTCAAATAAAGATCGTACTTTCGCATAAGTATATCTTTGGTTATTTATTATTCATTTCAAGTATGAGTTTTAAAACTTCTACTTCAAATTGTTTATATAGATATTATCCTTTTGGGAATATTATTTAAATAATAATATTCTGATATTTTCTAATATATCGGGGCTGATTTATTTCATTAAATCAGCATTACTCCAAACATTCTTAAAAATGTTTTCGAGTCTTCAAAATGATTTTAAAAGTTAGAGCGGATCCCAAAACTCATTTGTATAGTTAAGATCTTACTTTCGAAGGGGATTTAAATACTCGCTCAAAACTTGAGGGATCCGGCTCAGTGGTGTATTTTACATTCGCAACGAGGTTGCTGTTTTGATAAATGAATTGATTATTTACCCAACGTTCGGGAAGTAAGTCCATCTATTGAGTCGGCATAAGCAACATGGGCTCAGTGGGCGTCCATGAAAGTGTAAGTGGCTCAGTGGGAGTCCATCAAATGCGTAAGTGACTGAGTGGCAGTCCAGCATAATGTCCTATTGCGGCCAGGGTGATGACCAGTGGGGAATTCATCCATCTACTAGTAGAAAAGGTTACTTATTGGTATCTTTGCCTGATCAACAAGATATCAGGTTTATGCCAAGGTTTTCTCCTTTCCAAATTCATTGGATATTGCAACTCTGTTTATAATTTTCATAACAGAGGTTTTCAAGGAGTGTATGAAATGTATATATATATATATATCGGGACTTAATGAAGTATCTCGTAATTTCATTATTTATAATGACATTTCAAGGATTGAATCTATTCAAGTCTTATCTTGTAGTCTCATCTGGGTGATGAACTTTTGAAACTGATTATAACTTGAACGGTGGTAGTTCAAGTAGTATTCGGATATAAGTATATTGGAGTATCTTGTAACTTCATCTTTTAAACTTATATCTAGTAAATGATTATCTTGTGCATGTCAAAGATTTTCGGAAAAACGTTGAGACAAGGTTAGATATATGAGATCACCTTGCAACGATATTTTATACAGTTATAAACGGGAACTCTGTGTATATTATACATGTCAGAGGATTTCAAAGATTGTGAAAAGTATATATGTATATATATACTGAATATTTTGTGACTTGGTCATGTTAAGATATCAGCTTGGTTCATTTCTTCTTGACCAAGACTTTCATATGTACTATGAGAATGCTCATATATTGTTAATTATTATACATATTATTTTGGTGGGCTTGTTGCTCACCCTTGCTTTCTTCTTTCATCACACAACATCAGATAGACAAGATGAACAGGACCAAGCTCCCAATTCGCGAGCGGATAGGAAACGTTCCGCAGTTTCCTATAGGCGTTGATGTCGCTGTAGCTGAGGTAGGAACTGCCAATAGGCTAGGCTTTCAACTCTTGATGTACCAAACTTATGTATCTTTATGAATTGTAATAATGGCAAAGAAATGTAAATTTATTCAGAAACCCTTTTAAGGTGTAATGGCATATAATTGTGGAATAAAATGACTCGTGTTATTTTTGGATATTCATCTCTGAGACTATAACTTGTGGTGTGTGTGTTTATTGTGGGGTCACAGTACAGAGTAGTTGATGGTTTATTAAGATTGGGTGTTATTAAGGGAAATGGAACTCGTGACAACCCGGATCCCCGACCCCGGATTTGGGGGTGTTACAGAAATGGTATCAGAGCTAAGCGTTATAAACCTCAGAGATGATGTGATATTAAGATAATAAGTTCACTAAGATAATAAGAACTCTTGCCAAGTTCATAGTCGGGCTACCTAACGTAGTACTGATAGGTAAAACCCTTATGGGAACCCTTATAAATATCGTGATAGAAGACTAGTTCGTTATCGTATATGGTAGCGGGACTCCGAACCCTGAGGATGAGGAGCAACAGCGTGATGCTGTTTTATTACTAATTGGAGATCGGATTGTGGATCCGATAGAGCGTCCTAACGCAGGACCAGATGATGTTCATATTGAGAATGTAGCAGTTGAGGATGTTGTCCTAGAAGGGATTGTGGATGAGGAGGATTCCGTGGAGGATCCTGACAAGAATGAATAAAGGACCATTGAGGAATTGATGACCATGGTTAGGGAAACTACCAGAGGTAGGATTGGCCGGTCACTATCGGAGGTTCGTTCAAGTTTGTAAAGATAGTAGCCCCTTTGACGCGGCTTACTCGTAAGAATAAGAAGTTTGAATGGACAGAGAAATACGAGAAAAGCTTTTAAAAACTAAAGCAAAGGTTGGTGGCGGCCCCTATGTTGGCGTTGCCGGATGAAAAAGGAGATTTTGTGAATTGTAGTGACGCTTCACATAAGGAATTAGGGTGCTTCTTATACAGCACAACAAGGTAATCACGTACGCATCAAGATAATTAAGGGAATATAAAGTTCGATATCCCCACCCATGAGCTGGGCTCGTGGCAATAGTTTTGCCCTAAAGATTGGAGGCACTACTTGTATGGAGAGAAGTGCGAGATTTACACAAGCCATAAGTGCTCTAGTGCATTTTCACGCAGAAAGAGCTCAACATGCGCCAGAGGAGGTGGTTAGAGCTAATCAAGGATTACGATTATGAGATTCTTTATCATCCAGGGAAAGCCAAAATGGTGGCTAATGCCCTTAGTATAAAGGAGAGACTCAAGATGAAAATGTTTTTGGGAGAGTTTATAAGAGATTTTGAGAAAATGGAAATAGAAGTGAAGGTAACCGGAGCCGGTACCGAAAAGCTGTTTGAGATTGCAATACAGTCCGAATTATCGGAAAAGAACATATTGTGCCAGAAAAAGTGATGAATGAAGGCATAGAGCCAATAGTTAGATAAAAGATTAATACGGAGAAAGATGATAAGGGAATAATGAGGTATTCCTACAGAATTTGGGTTCCAAACGTTTAAGAGCGTAAGGACTGGATCTTAGACGAAATCCATAGCTCGAGGAATAAGATTTAGGGCAAACCCCGAATGTGATAGTCAGGGAGGTTGCCATTAAGAAATGAGGAGCCCATAACATAATGAAGTGGAAAACAAGGATTTTAACGTATAAGATAACCTCAAGTATGGGAGAAGGATGAAACATTTCATATTAAGGAAACAGAAAGTCGAGTAAGGAAAGGAGACCTGAGACGGTACTCCTATACGGCAATTCATAGACCTGTCTAAAGAGAACTTAGACTATTATTCCCAACCACCACCCTGAGGGGACAGTGCGGTGGGAAATTCTTTCAGGACCTTTAAGTCACTAAGCTCTCAGAGTTCCAAGGAACAAGCGAACCCAGTCGAGGCAAGAGCCTGGCTAAAGGAAATATAGGAATCATTTGAGATTCTAAATGATTAACGAATCACAAAAGACAGTTTTGTCACTTACCCTCCTAAGAGAAATGCCACCCGCTAGTGAAAGACCAAGAAAGGCACAGAGCCAGAGGTTAGAATAAACTGATTAAAGTTCAGTCAATTGTTTTCGGGAAAGTAACTCCCAAGGTTATGAAGGTAGTATAAAAACTTTAGAGCCGGAACAAAAGCGGACAAGTATGATGAATTATGAATTTAAGTTGTAAAAGTTGTCAAGATTCGTTCTAAGGACACGAATCTAGAATGACGGGATGTTTGAAATCAATGCTTATGTTATGGTTGTAATGGGAACGAAAATAAAAGACTGAAAAGGGTAGGAGTATAAAGGGATATAAAGGAAATAGAGTTGAAAAGTGATAAGGGAGTTAGGTATGGGAAACCCTAAGAAACCCTTGCAATAAATATTGAGAAGTGTGACATCATCAGCGCGATGGTGACTGATCATGAGATAAATTCAAGGTTTGAAGGCGTAAGTGATACATATAGTTAATTCCCTTTAAGTTGACAGTATTCGATGAAACTTTGAGATAGATCGATTGATTGATAAGGAAACGCGGATGGACTGAGGAGTCAAGAAAGTAAGAAATTAGGAAAATTGGATGAAGGAAGTGACCTTCAAGAATATAAAGTGTAAGACCGGTGGCTTGATACCCAGAAAGGGAGACGCCAGGTATGAAAGATAGCCCAACATTGAGATGACTGTTGAGATAAACAACAAAAGTAAATAAGGAATTATTAAGAAGAAGTTCACGTTGAACACGACCAATATCTTCCAGAAAATCCATGTTATCATTACCAAATCAGGAAAGAAAAGAGGATAACCATTGTTATCTTTTGGAGGCCATATGGATTGACCTCAATTTGAATAAGGATGCTACAATGAAATTAGTTATAGACTATCGAGGTGGGAATGATGAATAAGATAATCTATCAAGGATATATGACTTGATTTATCCATGAAAGGATGCAAGTACCTTTTTAAAGGTGGAATTAAGGATATAACTTCGATAACTTGAAATGAATTCTAGGGGAATGCATAAGGGTTGGCATTTCACCCTTAATAGGGACAGCATGAGTTTTGACAGTATGAATTGGAAAGGATCAAGGTAGCAACAACCTTTAAAGATCAGTAAAGAAATTTTTTAGAAGTACATAGACAATGGTTCTAGTATTAGTAAATGGTGTTTTGATATGCCCTGTACCTAGGGTGTACATGATGAAGGATTTAAGGATAACCTTAGAGGTTTTACAAGGAGAAAGGTAATATTCAAAGTTCTTAGGAATAGAAATTTTGATAAAGGAAATGTGACGTAATTATAATAATGCCAAGTGGGGCACGTGTTAAACCACGAGAAAGTATGGATCGAACCAGTAAAGGTCGAAATTGTTCAGGGCAATTAGGACCTAAGATAAAAGATGTTCTAAGTATGATTGAGAGTCAGTCGTGACAGTGATTAACCTCTAAAGACTGAGGCAATAACTTATGGAAAAATGGTGATATTTTTTTTTACTCATCAGATTTTAAGGAAAACATCTTCACATAAGCAGTGATTGAAATGAGGTAGAAAATTTATTTGGAGGTGGTTAAAATGACATTGACTGTAAGGAAATTTTACTATCAGGAAAGGCCAAAGAGGTGGCCGACACTTTAAAGGTAAGAGGATAATTATAGGCGCTTGTGCCAAAGGAATACATCGATGATGGTTAAAGCTGTGAAGGTTGTATTATGGTTTGGAAGATTGACATTCCTTCTGATGACTGTGCAATACTCAACCGTAATAGTAGTTGGTAAAGGTTTAATTCGTGTAATCGCCATGAGCGGGCTATCTATCTCAGAAGGTACTATCTTGAGATAAGCCAGGACCATGTTTCAAAAAGGACTAGACGAACCTTTGAGTTAAGTCTTCTATTTAAGGCGTATGATTAAGAAATGTATTAACCTACTATCGTTGCTTTGATTGAAACTCTTCTGCAATTTTATCTGCTTCATGTCATGAAAGTACGTCAGAATTTGGAGTATTCTTCATGAATTATGAATGGTGATTATGTTAACTCCTTAGAAGAATTCGATACGATATGTATGGACTCCGTATGGTTAGCTGTTAAGACTTCATGGAAAGCGAATGACTACAGTAGGTCAGTGGTGGACCATAGTAATGCTCCAATGAGTCTATGAATAATGAGACAATGACAACGGTGAGAGTTGTATTGTAATGAATGTTGAGATTGAGTACCACTAATCGGGTCTTGGTGATGTATAAGTTATCATTGAATAGACTAATTAAGTAGATTATTTACCTATTGAATATTTATTCCTCCTTATCAATAGAGGGTCGTATGACTATACGAGGAAGGTTGCGATGCAAGCATAGAATTCTAGTAACGATGATGTCTAGAATGAAATCCCAAATTCGATTTTTGTTGTCAAGGGAGTTTCAATGGTGAGTGTTTATGAGCTCGAGCAAGAGCATGGGTCCATAGAATGATGGACGGAATAGCGAAAATATTTAGGCATTTGAAATACGATGCTATAATACTTGATGTTGATATAAATACATATATGTTTTGTTCTCCTATGACAAACCTCTATAGTTCAGAGGTAGATTCCAAGCCAAATATTTTATGGCAATAATTTTTTTTACGTATATACAATTCTCTTCAGCTCGTTCTTTTCTCTTCTTTTCATTTCATGTAAGCTGAGAAGAACAACCCTTCCAGAAGGGGAGGTATTGCCGAATGACTATCTATCTGTATGATAGAAGCCTAGTAGGATACCACATATTATTTAATTGCTTGTCAAGTACTAAAGGCTGGCCACCTTCTGTACTAACTATGCAATAGAACAAGTGTTCATGATCATAGTGATCTCTCAACAAATTCCTTTACTTCTATATGATTGATCAAATTTTGGAAAATAGAAACAGCTGAAAAAGGAGTAGTAAAGTTATGGTGGTATTCGAAATGGAAACACATTCATGATACTAAGGTGGACGTGGTTATTAAAAGGTTATAGAACGCTAACGAGCAAAACTATAACCAGTATAATATTAGGAACGTAAGGTAGTAGCGATTACGAACTGGAAAAGAATGGGTATTGAGAAGCAAAAGCTCTAATGCTAGAAGCTATGATGAGAGTCTGTACAATAGAGTTGAAAGAATTTGGAATGATCACTTAACGCGGATTGAGTTTTCTCACGATAATAGATCGTATGTCAGGTATCGAGATGTCGTCTTATGAGATTTTTGAGAGAAGACAATGTCGATCTCCCTGATGTTAGGATGAAGTTGTAGAGCGCAAGATGCTCGGACCCGCAGTAGTCCAAAGGACCAGGGATATAATAGATCTAATCAGAGGACGGCTGGTAGTAACCCAAGATGGACATAAGAGGTATGCTGATTTGACTCTAAATGATAAAGAGTATGAAATAGGGGACCTAGTAATGTTATAGGTATCCCTTGGAAAGGATTGATGAGGTTCGGAAAGAAAGGAAAGCTAAGTCTACAATTTGTTGGACCCTTGGATATATTAAGACGTATTGGGAAGTTAGCATATGAGCTAGCCCTACCCCCGAACATGTATCGAGTTCATAACGTGTTCCATATATCAATGTTAAAGAGGTGTAATTCGGATGCCAGACAAATAGGGGCATATGAGCGCATAGACATGCAACCAGACGTAACCCACGTGGAGCAACCAGGAAAGGTTATAGATCAAAAAAAGGAACAAGTGCTTATGAGAAGGGTTATCAAACTAGTCAGAGTTTGATGATAGAACCACAATGCGGGAAAATTTACTGGATAGTTAGAAAGTGCAATGCTAAGAGAGTATCCCTATTCATTTTCTACCTGATTCTGGGACGGAATCCTTTTAAGGAGGGGAGACTGCAATAACCCCAATTTTTGGAATTTTTGAAACCCTTATGAATAGTGTTTTGCTGATTATGCTGAATAAGAAAACTTTCCATGCCACGCTATGTAGGGGTTCTTCTATTGTTATTCTGAGATCTTATTAGTACTTTATATGGTAAAGATCGTCAGAATCCAAATTCGAACACTTTGATTTTTCCCGAAAATCCACCAGATACCGAAAGAATTGAGTATAAGGGAACATGATAAAAAGGAATTAAATTCAAGGATTATAAGAGAGGATCATAAAAGGAATATAATGTATTGAGAAAGGTTAAGGAAACCTAAGTAATAAGATCCCGGGTATGATCCCTCAAACGATAAACGAAAACGAAAGTTAAGCGAACCGCATAACAGATCAGCGGTCATTAGCCAAGTAATTAGAAGCTAATCAAAGAGGTTAGTGAGGATGATGTCATCAAACCAATAAGAAGAGGACAAGTGTGGGAAGATGACATAACAAGGTGATATAAGCATGAGAAAAAGGAAGTGTGTTGTTGGTTGATTCTTGGCCATGCAAAAGTTACCATGGTAAAAGGTAGTAAATCAAAACAAAACAAATCAACCAAGCCAACCAACAATTCATTTCACCAAAAACACAAAGTTATTTTTATTTCTTCATCAAAAGCTCTCGGCTTTCTTCTTCTTCAAAGAAAGAAAAAGTCAAAATCCTAGATCCATGCTTTGTTAATTAGCAAGGTAATTATCTAAGACTCCTTATGCATAGATATAGCTATCCTATAAGTTTGAGCTTCTAATTCATTCATAATCTCTTCCTAAAAATTATGGAAGAAGAGGGTGAATAGTGTTTTTCAAGAACTTAAATTTTTGTTCTTGGGTTTTTGTTTAGATTAAGCTTGGATAAGGAATTTTAAGGGTGATTCCAAGCTAATTACTTGATTCTCCACTCTCCAAGGAAGGTATAACCCCTCCAAACCCTAACTTTACTTTGAGTATTAGGTTTATTTTTGTTGTTATGGTTCATGAGAACCATGATTCTTGTAGACTTAGAGTGTGGTTGGTTTTATAATGAGTTGGAGTTATAATTCTTGGATTATTGATTAATGAACTTAAGTATAGTTTAAATTCATGTTTGAGAATAGTATAAATTGATAATATTGAGTTGTTGGGGCTGTTATGGTGAAGTATGGATGGAGTTTGGTTGGGATATTGATTGTGGGTTGATTTGGAGTGGTATAAATTTGGGTAATCGCGTAAACATAGCCGTCGTAATGCCCGATTTACTTTAGACTGTTTTTGTTCTTAACATTAGGACCCGTGAACTCACTGCTAGGTTTTGACCATTGCCATGATTAGATAGTTCATGTTACGATCTTCGTTTTGATATGTGGTTTGTTTGAATCTGATGTACGGTTTAGGAGAAACGACCATTTTAAGTAACGGCGTTTCACGAACGAACCATTACCCCTCGCCTTACTTTGAAACATAGGTTAAAGACCTAAAATTACTAATTGGAATATGAAACATTTATGTAAAGTGTATTAGGCAGTTGTTAAGGCACTCGCGAAAGAATCGCCTTAAAACTCTTAATGGTTAATTTATTAAAAATGGTGGAGCCGAGGGTACTCGAGCGACTTAAGTGAATCGTTAAGCGCAAAAGCGAACGTTAGGGTTCAATTGGTTAAAGTCTAGTTTCTTAAGCGACCGGGGTTTAATTCTGACTTATGTTGTTGTTCATAGGTTATCGGACCCACTCTAAGCTTAAGTCTACCCCAGAACACTCAGGCAAGTTTTCTACCCGTTATACTGTTGTTGTGATGTATACCTATGTATATGCATTATCTTGTGATAGATGCATGATGGTTAATTAGCAAATTCTTGCGATATATTGGAGCATGTGATATGGTTTATATGCATGTCTATTTCGTAATCTTGATATATATATATGTTGATTCAAATGCTTATTAGTTGCATAATACCTATGCTAGAGATAAGCAGTAGTTGCGTATACCCTGAGTGTAGGGGACCCAAAGGTGAACCTTTTCTAAAACCGGGAGTCGATGTTCCCGAGTATATTATATATATATTTATATATATATATTGATATAGTTTTCAAAACTACTAATCGAATAATGTTTATTCGATAACTTTATTTTATTTAATGAATATTACTTGAATATTCATTCGAGGACTTATGACTCAGTTTATATTATTTAATGAATATTATTTGAATATTCATTTGAGGACCTATGACTCCGATTATTTACTAAATAATATTCTTTATTTTATTAAAGAATAATGTTTCGATAATCAAACATATTTTCGATTATTCAAATAAAGATCGTACTTTCACATAAGTATATCTTGGGTTATTTATTATTCATTTCAAGTATGAGTTTTAAAACTTCTACTTCAAATTGTTTATATAGAGATTATCCTTTTGGGAATATTATTTAAATAATAATATTCAGATATTTTCTAATATATCGGGGCTGATTTATTTCATTAAATCAGCATTACTCCAAACATTCTTAAAAATGTTTTCGAGTCTTCAAAATGATTTTAAAAGTTAGAGCGGATCCCAAAACTCATTTGTATAGTTAAGATCTTCCTTTCGAAGGGGATTTAAATACTCGCTCAAAACTTGAGGGATCCGGCTCAGTGGTGTATTTTACATTCGCAACGAGGTTGTTGTTTTGATAAATGAATTGATTACTTACCCAACGTTCGGGAAGTAAGTCCATCTATTGAGTCGGCATAAGCAACATGGGCTCAGTGGGCGTCCATGAAAGTGTAAGTGGCTCAGTGGGAGTCCATCAAATGCGTAAGTGACTGAGTGGCAGTCCAGCATAAGGTCCTATTGCGGCCAGGGTGATGACCAGTGGGGAATTCGTCCATCTACTAGTAGAAAAGGTTACTTATTGGTATCTTTGCCTGATCAGCAAGATATCAGGTTTATGCCAAGGTTTTCTCCTTTCCAAATTCATTGGATATTGCAACTCTGTTTATATTTTCATAACAGAGGTTTTCAAGGAGTGTATGAAATGTATATATATATGTATATATATATATATATCGGGACTTAATGAAGTATCTCGTAACTTCATTATTTATAATGACATTTCAAGGATTGAATCTATTCAAGTCTTATCTTGTAGTCTCATCTGGGTGATGAACTTTTGAAACTGATTATAACTTGAACGGTGGTAGTTCAAGTAGTATTCGGATATAAGTATATTGGAGTATCTTGTAACTTCATCTTTTAAAATTATATCTAGTAAATGATTATCTTGTGCATGTCAAAGATTTTCGGAAAAACGTTGAGACAAGGTTAGATATATGAGATCACCTTGCAACGATATTTTATACAGTTATAAACGGGAACTCTATGTATATTATACATGTCAGAGGATTTCAAAGATTGTGAAAAGTATATATGTATATATATACTGAATATTTTGCGACTTGGTCGCGTTAAGATATCAGCTTGGTTCATTTCTTCTTGACCAAGACTTTCATGTGTACTATGAGAATGCTCATATATTGTTAATTATTATACATATTATTTTGGTGGGCTTGTTGCTCACCCTTGCTTTCTTCTTTCATCACACAATATCAGATAGACAAGATGAACATGACCAAGCTCCCAATTCGCGAGCGGATAGGAAACGTTCTGCAGTTTCTTATAGGCGTTGATGTCGCTGTAGCTGAGGTAGAACTACCAATAGGCTAGGCTTTCAACTCTTGATGTACCAAACTTATGTATCTTTATGAATTGTAATAATGGCAAAGAAATATAAATTTAATCAGAAACCCTTTTAAGGTGTAATGGCATATAATTGTGGAATAAAATGACTCGTGTTATTTTTAGATATTCATCTCTGAGACTATAACTTGTGGTGTGTGTGTTTATTGTGGGGTCACAGTACAGAGTAATTGATGGTTTATTAAGATTGGGTGTTATTAAGGGAAATGGAACTCGTGACAACCCGGATCCCCGACCCCGGATTTGGGGGTGTTACAAATATACTATTATAAACCCTATTTTTGCCTCAACTAAAAAGATTTACAAAATCCTAATTCTCTCCATCTCCTCCTCCTTCATTACATCATTTTCTTGGTGGATACTGGTGGAGTGCTTCACACTTGAGGAGCAGCTGCTAAGGATCTCCGTTTATCATTCTTGCATCGCTATTAAAGACCTCCATCTTTCCATTAACGTAAAGCTTCTTAAGGTAAACATACTGAACTACGAATTGAATATTATTTTTCGCATGGATCCTGCGGAGGGTTTCTGTTTTTTTTTAAGATTAAATTTATGTTTTCGCTGCGTTTATGTGCTAAAAACCCTTCAGCAACCTCCTCAATGATGACATTGTCCTTTGAAATCAAGCCATATCCCACAGTATAACCCTTGCTGTCATCTCCAAAAGTAATACTTGGGCCAGCTCTCTCCTTGAACTGTGTGAGCAGGGTAGAATCACCAGTCATGTGTCTTGAACAACCACTATCCAAGTACCAAAGATTCTTTTTATTTCCCTGCACACATCAAAATCAAATCAAGTTGATTTTGGTACCCAAGTTTCCTTGGGTCCTGACTTGTTAGCTTTTTTTTCTGTTTCTTAGGCTTTATCTCATTTTACTTGGGGATATCAGATTCATCCTTGGTCATTTGAGTTGGGCCTTGGAAACCATTCATTGCAACAGAACTATCATGCATATTATAATCAACAGGGAATTGCATGCTATTAATAAACATGTTATTCCAGTAAGGCATGCAAAATGGCATTTGTGGCATACTAAATACAGCATAATAAGGATTATGTGCAAATGGCATATTAGCAAACTGTGCATTCATATTCTGTGTAGACTTAGCATTCATAGGCATGGGAGGCATCGCATTCATGTTAGGAAAGTGAGGTGGCACAGACATGGAAGTAGGCATGACAGATTTACAATTAACAGACATATGATTTACACTACCACACTTGACACATATTTTTCTAGGAGCATATTTATCAGGTGTGTAGTTATTGTGTTTGTTAATCCCTACTTTACCATTTCTATTGTTTTTCTTTTTAGCCTATGTTTTTACCTCAATCTTTTCAAGTCTGTCACTTAACTGTTTGACAGTCATGTGACCAACATTAGCCTTTTTCCCTTTCTTAACTTGACTCGATTCTCCTGAAATAGAGTTCTTAGAAACAGATCCATACTTCTCATTCAGCTTAACAAGTTTGGCTTTACTGATAGGCTTGCTCACAGCCGACGGATGAGGATTTTCATCATTCAACGGATAACCCTTTTTGTTATCCGACGGATGATCCTCATCATCCGTCGAGTCTACATCCACTAAATTTGGTTCTAGTTTCTCTTTGTTCTTTTTCCAGGCTGCATCACAGAAAGACTCAATTCCTTGAACTTTGGTGATTTGAGCATGGACATCCCTAGATGTTTTCCATGCCTTAATCACCTCCTATTCACGCTCGAGCTACTTCTTCAAAATTTCTTCTTTTTTCAAGGACTCAGTTAATTCCTCCTTGGCAATCTTACACTCAATTTGATAAGTGGCATTTTATACCACTTAGAGCGTCTTAAAATGGCTTAAATTGGTGTCTTGAAATCAAGTATTTTGTGTATTTGATGCGTTTTTCTAGTGTTTATGCATTTCAGGGTATTAATTGCATTTCGGGGGAGGAATCATCAAGAATAAGCCTTGGCATGTGTTCACCATTGCGTGAGGAAAGAAATGGGCAGATTACGGCGAAGAAACGGAGCAAATCAGGATTTTTTCCAGTAGAGGTCTGAGCGCCCGCTCAGCAATGCTGAGCGGCCGCCCAGGAAGCTGAGCGCCCGCTCAGCTATGCTGAGCGGCCGCGCAGGGTCGGGAAAAAAGATATATTATTTCAGGACTTCTACTTCTGTTTGGTTTCCACTTCTATGTAATCTGAGTTTTATGGGACTATTATATAAGTAGATTTGAGACGTTTTCACAAGTGTGGATTGAAGAAGATCGTGTTTTTACGCAAGGAGCGAAGGAGATAAGGAAGAAGACCGATTTAGCACACCGCAACGAAGAGGAAGCATATTTTCTTGTGATTCTTGTTTCGTTGTAACATTGGATGCTAGTTTTCTTACTTTGAACTTAGTTACTCTTGTGACGTACTCTATTTTAATATAATTAGTTTAGTTATTATTTTCTTGTGTTTGTTTATCATGATTTCATATGAACCCATGATGACGATAAGTGCTATTAAGGGCTAATTGTGATCATGGGGTTGCAACAGATTTATTATGAAATTCTTTAGTAATTGTTTAATACTTTAGTGTGTGATGATTATATGATATCTAGTATTGGTTGTGCGTATTCGTCTTATGTGCGTCGCGAACATATAAGATAGGGTGTTAATCTCTTGTGAAGCGACGGTGGATCTTGAGATTTAGAACTTGTCATGCTAGCATAGGTTCATGTACGTTGTGCATGATTAGTGGGTAACTCTAATAGTTTTATTTGCCCTATGTAATCAAAAGGAATAACTTGTGCTTAAATCGTTGTGTTGTCAATTTTTGTAGACATATAGGAACTCAACATAATTGATGACTATTCAACTTCTATCTTAATTGTGGATGTTTGGTAGAATGGTATTAGTACAATGAAAGTTGGCTTTTATCAGTTTCGTGTTATTCGATTAATATCATCACTGTCACATGCTAAAGGTAATAACAATGACTATTGAAGGAAGTAGTAATGAAGTTGTGATCTTATGAGTGTTTTATTATTGATAATTTGAAGTGTTAAGTAAGTGATTAATTAAGCAGTTAATTGTAGTTAATATTTAATCAACAATCTTAAGTGTTAGTGTCTTAACATTGAGAAGTAATCATACATTGGTGAGTGAGTTTAATTAGACAATAATTTAGTCTGAGTCTCTGTGAGAACGAACTAGAAAGTATTCTATATTACTTGCGAACGCGTATACTTGCGTGAATATTAGCGCGTGTTTTCGCCCTAATAAGTTTTTGGCGCCGCTGCCGGGGACTCGGCGTATTTGTTTAGTTTATGTACTTAGCATCAGTGGTCATTAGGACTCAGTGATTAGGACGTAGTAGTTAATTATTGTTTCCAGTTGTGTTTCAGGTACTTTAGCAAGCGTTTATGCAAACTCGTTCTCGTGCTCGCAAGAGGACTTTAGATACAGCTGAGGAGACAGACGAAGTTCTTGATATTCCGGAGAAGTTAGATTTTGAGGATTCGGATTCAGGAACTGAGCGGAAAGAACCAGTAAACATGGGAGATCGTATTGTTCAAGCTGATCCAGCTCTTATGGATTTTTCTCGGCCTAAAATTGATGACATTCAGTCAAGCATCCTTCATTCGGCTATTCAAGCTAACACCTTTGAAATCAAGCCGGGCACTATTCAGATGGTGCAGAATTCTGTTTCTTTTAGAGGAGCGGCAACTGAAGACCCCAACATGCACATAAGGAATTTTGTCGAGATCTGCAGCACTTTTAAGTATAATGGCGTGACTGATGAGGCTATCAAGTTGAGGCTTTTCCCATTCTCACTTAGGGACAAGACTAAAGACTGGTTACATTCTGAACCAGCTGGGTCCATCACTACGTGGCAAGATCTTGCGCAAAAGTTTCTGGTGAAGTTTTATCCGATGGCAAAGACTGCTGCTATGAGGAGTGCTCTTACTCAGTTTGCGCAGCAACCTACAGAATCTATGTGCGAGGCTTAGGAACGCTATAAGGAAATGTTGAGAAAATGTCCACATCATGGAATGCCGGATTGGATGGTGATCACGGGTTTCTATAATGGTTTGGGGGCCCAATCTCGGCCCATGCTCGATGCAGCAGCTGGAGGCGCCTTATGGGCTAAAAGCTATACTGAGGCGTATAATCTTATAGAGACGATGACTGCAAATGAGCATCAAAATCCAACTCATAGGATGACGTCAGGCAAGGTAGCAGGTATTCTGGAAGTTGATGCAGCCACCGCTATTGCAGCCCAGCTCCAAGCGCTATCAATGAAGGTTGATTCTCTACCTACATATGGAGTTAATCAAATAACTATGGTTTGTGAGCTTTGTGCAGGTTCTCATGCTACAGATCAGTGTTCTCTTGTCAATGAATTTGTTCAGTATGTGAATAATTATCAGCGACAACAGCAGCCTGTGCCAGCGACCTATCATCCTAACAACAGAAATCATCCAAATTTCAGCTGGGGGAATAATCAGATTGCTATTCAGCCACCATATCAGCAAGGAGTGAGTAAACAGTTTAACCCACCTGGATTCCAGCAACCACAGCAGTATGCTACAAGGCAATCATATCCTCAACAGGGAAGTACAGCTGCACCTACTAGTGCTGATTTTGAGGAACTTAAGTTGTTATGCAAGAGTCAGGCGGTTTCTATCAAGACCTTGGAAAATCAAATCGGTCAATTAGCCAATGCAGTGCTCAATCGTCAACCTGGCACCCTTCCCAGTGACACGGAAGTACCAGGCAGGAAGGAAGCTAAAGAGCAAGTCAAGGCTATTACCTTAAGGTATGGAAAAGTTGCTAATGCTGAAAAGGCAAAAGAAGGAGAAGCTGAAATTAGAGATGAAGAATCTAAGCAAAAGGAGAAAGCGGCGGAACCAAGGAAGACTACTGTTGAACACACTCTGCCTGAGGCTAATACAGGGGAGAAACAGCTCTATCCTCCACCACCTTTTCCTAAAAGATTGCAGCAACAAAAGCTGGATAGACAGTTCGGGAAGTTTCTGGAGGTGTTCAAGAAACTTCACATCAATATACCTTTCGCTGAGACTCTGGAGCAAATACCTAGTTATGCGAAGTTTATGAAGAGTATTCTTTCAAGGAAGGTGAAACTGGATGACCTTAACACCGTTGCTCTCACGGAAGAATGCAGCGCTGTTCTGCAGCAAAAGTTACCACCAAAACTGAAAGATCCAGGAAGCTTCACCATTCCTTGCACCATTGGCAATCTGACCTTTGACAAGTGCCTTTGTGATTTGGGAGCAAGCATTAATCTGTTGCCTTTGTCAATCTTTAAAAAGCTGGATCTGCCTGATCCAAAACCCACATACATGTCTCTACAATTGGCTGATTGTTCCATTACTTACCCAAGGGGCATAGTGGAGGATGTGCTCGTCAAGGTGGATAAGCTCTTCTTTCCTGCAGATTTTGTTATTCTGGATTTTGAGGAAGATAAGAAGATTCCCATAATCTTGGGAAGGCCTTTCTTGGCTACTGGCCGTACCTTGATAGATGTGCAAAAAGGTGAACTTACTATGCGGGTACAAGATCAGGATGTGACCTTCAACGTATTCAAGGCAATGAAATTCCCTACAGAAGATGAGGAGTGCTTAAAAGTGGATGTGATTGATTGCGGTTACTTCGGAACTCGATCGCATGCTAATGTCTGATGCATTGGAAAAGGCCTTAGTGGGGGATTTTGACAGTGATGATGAAGATGGCAACGAGCAATTACAATATCTGAACGCTTCTCCCTGGAAGCGAAAGCTGGACATGCCGTTTGAATCTCTTGGTACTTATGACCTTAAGAATGCTGAAGGAAAGCTCAAACCACCAATAGAGGAAGCACCTACCTTGGAGCTCAAGCCATTACCTGAACACTTGAGGTATGCTTTTTTAGGTGATTCATCTACGTTACCTGTTATTATTTCATCTGACCTTTCAGGTAGTGAGGAAGACAAGCTCTTAAGGATTTTGAGAGAATTCAAATCGGCTATTGGATGGACCATAGCAGACATCAAGGGGATAAGTCCTTCTTATTGTATGCATAAAATTCTGCTAGAGAAAGGTAGTAAGCCAACTGTGGAACAGCAGGGAAGACTGAATCCCATCATGAAGGAGGTGGTGAAGAAAGAAATTCTGAAATGGCTGGATGCATGAATCATTTATCCTATTTCTGACAGCTCGTGGATGAGCCCCGTACAATGTGTACCTAAGAAAGGAGGTATCACTGTGGTCGCAAATGAAAAGAATGAGCTCATCCCCACTCGAACAGTTACAGGATGGAGAGTATGCATGGATTATAGAAAATTGAACAAAGCCACAAGGAAGGATCACTTCCCTCTTCCATTTATTGATCAGATGCTTGACAGGTTGGCGGGTCATGAGTATTTTTTTCTTCTGGATGGTTATTCAGGGTATAATCAGATTTGTATTGCACCAGAGGATCAGGAAAAGACTACCTTCACTTGTCCATTTGGCACGTTTGCTTTTCACAGAGTTTCGTTTGGGTTATGTGGCGCCCCGGCCACTTTTCAGAGATGTATGATGGCTATATTCTCTGACATGATTGGAAATAATGTCAAAGTGTTCATGGATGACTTCTCCGTCTTTGGACATTCATATGATGAATGTTTGAATAATCTGCGCGCCGTACTCAAAAGATGCGTGGAAACTAATTTGGTGCTCAATTGGGAGAAATGTCATTTTATGGTGCGTGAAGGCATTATTCTTGGGCATAAGTTCTCTAACAAGGGTCTGGAGGTGGACAAGGCCAAGGTGGGAGTCATTGAAAATCTTCCCCCACCTAATTCTGTGAAAGGAATCTGTAGTTTTCTTGGTCATGCGGGTTTTTATCGGCGATTCATCAAGGACTTTTCAAAGATATCTAAGCCGTTGTGCAATTTGCTTGAGAAAGATGTGCTTTTCAAATTTGATGATGAATGTTTGGCAGCATTCGAGACTCTCAAGAAGAGTTTGATCACTACACCAGTTATTACAGCACCAGATTGGACAGAACCGTTTGAGATGATGTGTGATGCGAGTGATTATGCGGTAGGTGCAGTTCTGGGACAGCGCAAGAAAAATGTCTTCCATGTGGTCTACTATGCGAGTAAGACTTTAAATGGGGCCCAATTGAACTACACCACTACTGAGAAGGAGCTTTTAGCTATAATCTTTGGTTTCGAGAAATTTCGATCTTATCTACTTGGTACGAAAGTAACAGTATTCACTGATCATGCGGCTATTCGCTATCTGGTTTCCAAGAAGGATTCGAAGCCGAGACTCATTTATTGGGTGCTTTTACTTCAGGAATTTGAGTTAGAGATCAAGGATAGAAAAGGTACTGAGAATCAAGTAGCTGACCATCTCTCTAGGTTGGAGAATCCCGATTCTACTTCACAAGATAGGACGTTAATCAATGAATCTTTTCCGGATGAGCAATTGTTCGCAGTTCAGGAGGAAGAACCATGGTTTGCAGATATTGTAAACTATCTCGTCAGCAATGTAATGCCTCCTAATTTGACATCCACTCAAAAGAAGAAGTTTCTGCATGAGGTGAAGTGGTATATGTGGGATGAACCATATTTGTTTAGACAGGGAGCTGACCAGATCATCAGGAGATGTATCCCGTTCTGTGAGACGGAGGGGATATTACGAGACTGCCATTCCACGGTTTATGGTGGACACTATGGTGGTGAGAAGACGGCAGCTCGTATTCTGCAAGCAGGTTTTTTATGGCCTACTTTGGTCAAGGATGCTCATCAGTTTGTTTTAAGGTGTGATCGTTGCCAAAGAGTGGGAAATTTGACAAGGAAGGATGAGATGCCATTAAATGTGATGCTTGAAGTCGAGGTCTTTGATGTTTGGGGAATCGATTTCATGGGGCCTTTTATCTCATCTTGCAATAATCAGTACATCTTGCTGGCAGTCGATTATGTCTCAAAATGGGTTGAAGTTAAAGCTTTACCGACATATGATGCAAAGGCAGTACTAAATTTTCTTCATAAGCAAATTTTCACAAGGTTTGGAACACCTCGGGTAATCATAAGTGATGAAGGATCGCATTTCTACAACTGTAAGTTCACTTCTATGATGCAGCGTTATAATGTAAATCATCGAGTAGCTACTGCCTATCATTCGCAAACAAATGGTCAAGCGGAAGTATCTAACAGAGAGATAAAGCGCATTCTAGAGAAGGTTATTTGTCCGTCAAGGAAGGATTGGTCTTTAAAGCTCGATGAAGCTGTTTGGGCTTACAGAACAGCATACAAAACTCCACTTGGTATGTCCCCGTTTCAGTTGGTGTACGGTAAGGGATGTCATCTACCTGCGGAGCTTGAGCATAAGGCCTACTGGGCATTGAAGAAGTTGAACCTGGATTTAGATGCAGCTGGTAAGAAAAGAATGCTTCAGCTTAATGAACTTGATGAATTTCGACTTGAAGCGTACGAGAATAACAAAATGTATAAGGAAAAGGTGAAGAGGTGGCACGATAGGAAGCTACATCCTATGTTATTTGTGCCGGGGCAACAAGTTCTCTTATTCAACTCTCGGCTCTGACTTTTTCCAGGGAAGTTGAAATCGAGGTGGTCTGGGCCTTTTATTGTCAAAACTGTGTTTCCACATGGAGCGGTGGAAATTTTTGAAAATGATCCGGACCAAGCATTTAAGGTTAACGGTCAGCGTTTGTAGCACTACTATGGGGACATGGCAAACCGAGAAGTGGTTAGTGCCATTTTGTTGACTACTTGAGAAGGGTACGAAATGTCAAGCTAATGACGAAAAAGAAGCGCTGCGTGGGAGGCAACCCATGAATTGTTGTTATAGGAACCCTTAGAAGTTGATAACCTATCCAAAAACATAAAAAAATCAGAAAACAGGGGCTGGAAATTTTTTTTTCCAGTGACCCCCTGAGCGCCCGCTCAGCATTGCTGAGCGACCGCTGAGCGACCGCGCGGCAAGCTGAGCACCCGCTCAGCTTTGCTGAGCGACCGCTCATGGGTCGCCTGCCAGAATTTTTTTAGTTCAGAAAAAAAAACAGTTGTAGCCCATAAACCCACGATTTGTTCCCACTACCCCATCATTTTAACCCTTAATTCCCAAACCCTAATCTAATCCACACCCTATATATACATACACCTATCCTACATATCTCCCACAAACTTCCTACACTTAAACTCTCTCCCAAGCACCAAAATTCAGTTCTTACACACTTTTATTCATGAATCAATGGCACCCAAGAGAGCACGTACTATTGACAGCAGCAGCACAGTTCCTACTGCTGATTCATTGAGGGGTACTGCTGCAAGGCCTCGGTTAACTGACAGAGCTGCGGAGGAGGAGTACACTAGGCTTTTGGGGAAGCCGATTCTGAAAGAGAGAGGGTTTTTACCATCGGGGAGGGATGGTGAGTTGCTGCCCATGATTGCAGAGAAGGGGTGGATAGCTTTTTGTGAGTCACCCGAAGCGGTACTGATGAGCGTTGTTCGCGAGTTCTACGCGAACGTGAAGGCCGAAAAGAATGGGTTTTCTGTGGTCCGAGGGCTGACAGTTGATTATCACCCTGCGGCGATTCGCCGTGTGATTGGACAGCGAGAGAGGAAGCCCGAGGAGGAGAACTGGAATGAAAAGACTGTTGAGGATTTTGACTTGGATTTGATTTGTGTGACTCTCTGTCGACCGGGCACAGTTTGGACCTTCGAGACCGGCACTAATGAGTATCGTCACTTTCCGGCGATCGCCATGAACAGGTATGCCCGTGCATGGAATGCATTTATTTGTGCTAATATTTTGCCTTCTTCGCATGCACACGAGGTCACAGTTGAGAGAGCACAGTTGTTGTGGGGAATTCTGAATGAGGAGTACTATGTGGACCTTGGTGAGTTTATCTACCAAGGAATTCTGAAGTTTTTGAGGGGAGCGAAGCATATGAACATCCCTTATGCATCCACGGTCATGAAGCTATGCCGAGCAGTGGGAGTGAACTGGCCGGCTCATGAGCAGTTGCAGTTGCCGGCAGCTCCGATTGATTCTGGGACGCTGAATGGGATGCAGGAGTGGACCGGTGGTGTGCCTGAGGAGCATGGGCTGGGTTATCGTCTTCCAGGAGGGCGTCCAGCACGAGGTGCTACTATGTCTAGGCCAAGGCGTGATGAGGCTGGTTCTTCGAGAGCTCAGGAGGGTGCTGGGTTGGCTAATGCTCAGTATAGGAGGCTTTCACGGTGGATGGATGCCATGTATGAGACGCAGAGCAGGTTTGCTCAGGAGCTCACCCTTGCATTAGGGACTGCTTTTCGGGGCCTTGGAGCTGATATCCAGTGGCCAGTTTTTGGTGAGGACTCTGCATACCTGCCGCCTGATACTCCACCCACTGAGGGTGATGATGATGATGACTCCGAGTAGGTATACCCTGTGTTCCTTTCTACTACCTTCACTGAGGACAGTGAAGATTTTAAGTTTGGGGGTGGTAGTTAAGGAATATTATGTGTGTGTCATATAGCTGCATATTCATGATAGCTTAGTTCATATAGTTGCATAATTTAGGCCATATAGTTTTTTTTATATATATATAGCTTTTATTGTTTATCATGTCACGTAGCTCATGCATTTACCATGATCCCTTTTGTAATGATTGATCGACTGAATTGTGATATTTATGCGAGTGTAGTGATAGCATTAAAGTGATATTAAGTTGTGTAGGTTGATATGCATGCTAGAAACACTTGTAATTCCACTAAGTCTTAGAGAATGCGTAAGGGCTAGATTGTTGTTATGATTTGGTTATTTTCGAGGTCAATCTATTTATTATGCTTAGAATTCGATAATAGGTTCTTAGTGATAAAGGCATGAAAAAGAAAAAAATTTTGGAGAAAAAAAATGGAATTTGTTGCTAGTTGTTGCTAGGCGTCAAATGGCTAGTAGCCGGCTCGCATATGGTGCGAGTAGTCTAGGTTTGAGCAAGATGGAGCGAAACGCACTTGCTCAGAAGTTATAAAAAAAAAGAAAAAAAAATTAGTTTATGCATAATTGATCAAGAGTGGGCTCTTTCGTATTCGAGTTATTAAGTTCTTAGGGGACTTTGTGCCTAGTGACCTAAGGCTTTTAGAGTCTGGGATCCGCTAACCTAACGCTCGTTACATGGATACCATTGTATAAGTCTTTTGTGGACCTCACTCATTGCACGGTCAAATAAGCATTTGTGTGGTGAATAAAAAGCACGATTCCGTAATAAGCTCTAGAATTCTTGTAGTGTTGTTTATCACTTTGTGCCTAGAATTTTTATTCTTTGTATAATCATGTGATTGTCTTGAGGATAGTCGAGTCATAATAATTGGTCTAGTTCCGAAGCATATCTGTTAAGCATTTGCACATACCACGTTTCTGGATGTATGTCCGTTTGCATGAGTTTATTGATCTTTAGTTGTCTAACTGCATTTGTTGAGATGTTGCAATTTGGTTGGTTAATCGTAGTAAGGGGGATCGCTGCATTTTCATATAGATTGCATTCATGCATGTTTTATATTTGTTTTTGAGTCTGTGACGCTTGAGGACAAGCATCGATTTAAGTTTGGGGGTGTGATAAGTGGCATTTTATACCACTTAGAGCGTCTTAAAATGGCTTAAATTGGTGTCTTGAAATCAAGTATTTTGTGTATTTGATGCATTTTTCTAGTGTTTATGCATTTCAGGGTATAAGTTGCATTTCGGGGGAGGAATCATCAAGAATAAGCCTTGGCATGTGTTCACCATTGCGTGAGGAAAGAAATGGGCAGATTACGGCGAAGAAATGGAGCAAATCAGGATTTTTTCTAGTAGAGGTCTGAGCGCCCGCTCAGCAATGCTGAGCGGCCGCACAGGAAGCGGAGCGCCCGCTCAGCTATGCTGAGCGGCCGCGCAGGGTCGGGAAAAAAGATATATTATTTCAGGACTTCTACTTCTGTTTGGTTTCCACTTCTATGTAATCTGAGTTTTATGGGACTATTATATAAGTAGATTTGAGACGTTTTCACAAGTGTGGATTGAAGAAGATCGTGTTTTTACGCAAGGAGCGAAGGAGATAAGGAAAAAGACCGATTTAGCACACCGCAACGAAGAGGACGCATATTTTCTTGTGATTCTTGTTTCGTTGTAACGTTGGATGCTAGTTTTCTTACTTTGAACTTATTTACTCTTGTGACGTACTCTATTTTAATATAATTAGTTTAGTTATTATTTTCTTGTGTTTGTTTATCATGATTTCATATGAACCCATGATTACGATAAGTGCTATTATGGGCTAATCGTGATCATGGGGTTGCAACGGATTTATTATGGAATTCTTTAGTAATTGTTTAATACTTTAGTGTGTGATGATTGTATGATATCTAGTATTGGTTGTGCGTATTCGTCTTATGTGCGTCGCGAACATATAAGATAGGGTGTTAATCTCTTGTGAAACAACGGTGGATCTTGAGATTTAGAACTTGCCATGCTAGCATAGGTTCATGTACGTTGTGCATGATTAGTGGGTAACTCTAACAGTTTTATTTGGCCTATGTAATCAAAAGGAATAACTTGTGCCTAAATCGTTGTGTTGTCAATTTCTGTAGACATATAGGAACTCAACATAATTGATGACTATTCAACTTCTATCTTAATTGTGGATGTTTGGTAGAATGGTATTAGTACAATGAAAGTTTTCTTTTATCAGTTTCGTGTTATTCGATTAATATCATCACTGTCACATGCTAAAGGTAATAACAATGACTATTGAAGGAAGTAGTAATGAAGTCGTGATCTCATGAGTGTTTTATTATTGATAATTTGAAGTGTTAAGTAAGTGATTAATTAAGCAGTTAATTGTAGTTAATATTTAATCAACAATCTTAAGTGTTAGTGTCTTAACATTGAGAAGTAATCATACATTGGTGAGTGAGTTTAATTAGACAATAATTTAGTCTGAGTCTCTGTGGGAACGAACTAGAAAGTATTCTATATTACTTGCGAACGCGTATAATTGCGTGAATATTAGCGCATGTTTTCGCCCTAACACAATTCTTAACTTTTCAAAATCAATGAACTGAGACTCAAGCACATTATTCCTCTCACTCAAAAACAAATTGTTTTCTTTGATTTTAGCATTTTCTTTAGTAAGAGACTTAATGTAACACGCAAATGATATAACTTTGTAGACATGTCATTTCTAGCATCATTACACTCAACTTTAGATAAATATGCAAGGTTTGTAGTAATTACCTGATTACTTGAAGAACTTGTTCCTGTTTCATCAGACTTGGCCATTAGGGCTAGATTGACATAGCTGACATCTTCATCTTCATCCAGACCATCTGCTGCCCAGTCATTTCCTTGTGTAATTAAAGCCCTTTCCTTTTGTTTGAGCAGCTCAAAGTATTTTTGCTTATAATCCACAGGCTCAAACTTTTTCTTGCTGGAATCTGACTTTCTACATTCACTGGTAAAATGCTCTGCCAAGCCACATTTGAAACATTTGAATTTTGATTTATCCACCATGTTTCTATTTGGCTTGGCTGCTCCAAAGTTCTTTTTGAACTTGAGCTTGACAAATCTTCTGGAAAGAAATGCTAAATATCCATCAATGTCTTCCATGTCATCTTGGCTCAAAGAATCTTCACTTTCTACTGCAAGCCCCTTGCCCTTGCTTTCACAGACCCTTGAATTTGACTCAACAACTTCTATCTTCATCTCCTTTTCTTCCTCTAACTTAGCAACTAGTGCAATGGACCCTCCTTTCTTCTTTCCTCTCTCCATCGTCTCATCTTGCTCTATTTCAAGCTCATATGTTTTCAGGATGCCATACAGTCTCTCCAAAGTAAACTCCTTATAATCTTGTGAGTTTCTCAATGAGACTGTCATTGGTTTCCATTCGTTTAGAAGAGATCTAAGGAATTTCAGATTGGAGTCTTTTTTCTGATAGACCCTTCCATGCAGCTTTAGAGCATTTAGCAGTTTTTGAAACCTACTAAAAATGTCAGTGAGAGACTCACTTTCTTCATTATGAAAATGCTCATATTGCTGAATCAGTAGCTGCATCTTGTTTTCTCTAACTTGCTCAGTGCCATCACAGATGATCTGTATTATATCCCAAACATCCTTGGCAGTTTTGCAGTTGATAATGTTGTCAAACATATCACCATCAACTCCATTAAACAGGATATTCCTTGCCTTTTTATCCTTCCTGACTTGTTCAATGTTAAGATCAGACCATTCATGCCTTGGCTTGGGGACATATGGCTCATTTCTAGTTATATCTCTCATTGGAACATTAGGACCTCTTTCTATGCAGTCCACATAGGCCTCATCTAGAGAAAACAAATGAAGATGCATCTTTACCTTCCAATGATGGTAATTATCTTTATCCAGAAAAGGAATCTTGACTCCAACATCCTTCTTGTTCATCTTGTTATATTGTTTTGATCTTTAAACTCTTTATTTGTTAAGAGCTTGCTCTGATACCAATTGTTAGTCCCTTAACAATATAACAAGAATTATAGAAGGGGGGCTGAATGGAATTCTTGAAACTTTTTCTTGATTAAAAATGTTCTAACTCGAATATTTATATAAGTGTGAATTGATTAGCACAATGCGGAATAGTTACTTAAATGAATCAAAACACAAGTAATTAAAAACAAGAGTCTTTAAAAACTTTCTGGTGGATTTGAATGATTCCACCAGAGATATATAATATATATCGAGAGAACTCTGTGTGCAAAAAGCTCACAGCTGCTTACAAATATTGAACAACTAAGAATGCAGAGAAATGCTAAGAATTCTTCTTACAAATGTTTCTCTGCTTGTAACTCAGATTATTCCTTAGTTGCTACTTCTTGGTTTATATATCACCAATATTACAAAGTAATGAGACAGGATAATAAAACAAAAACTATCTAGTCTATTACAATGCTACTTCATTACTCTATTCCAGCATCTTTGAACATCTTCATAATAGCATGGAAATGGCAATGTTTCTTTGTTCTCGAAAACCTAGTTGAATAGGCTACCACATTCCATTTGCATCCACTCGACGCATGTGACTGTGTTGTCACTGTCAACAGATATTTGAATTCTTTATCCGTCAGGTTCATAATCATCCGTCGAGTTATTGATCATCCGTCAGGTTATTGATCATCCGTCAAATTCATTGTTGTTCATCCGTCGGGTAGCAATCAGGCACTTGACTTCATTTCACTTATGCAGAATTACAAGACATCATCTATGTACAATTAATCAACCTATTCTGCATATCTAACTAAAGTCAACATGACTTAATTACTACTACAGATTCTAAACAATGTGTATGCAGAAATGTGCTACAGACTTATTGTTACATAAGCTACTCACTCGATGGATAATAAGTCATCATCCGTCGGGACTATATTGAGTCATCCATCGGGACTATAAACACAGAGGGGTGGTGAATGTGTTTCTTGGATTTTTAGCCTTTTAAACTTGTTTTGATATTGTATGAACAAAGCAGTTTAATATTTGTAGAGATATTGTTTTAGAGAAATAAATCAACAAGCACAGTATTTCAAAACTCACTTAATTTGTATTAATTAAATTTTTCTTGCTACAAATTCGTGTTCTTAATAATATAAGAACTCAGCTTCTTCCTTGAAAGAATACAAGAAAATATGAATCTGTTTGTTACTTTTAAACTAAGGACCAGTGCATGCTTTATACACTAGCAGTACGGGTTTACAAGACTTGCACTAAAATGTACTAAACTACTTTCTAAAGCAACCTTTTTCTATTTCCATTTCTACCTTAACAAATCTGTGCAAAATCTTGCAGGTCTATGACCATCTTTTATCCATTTAGTCTTGGCCCTTGATCTTGTATTCTCCCAGCTACTTTGTAGACTTTTCAATCTAGTGAATAGATCATTTGTTGACTGATAATCTTGAATCTTGAACTTGTCTGCATTCTGTATTTGAGAGGCATATATAGATCTCCAGTTTACTATACAGAGAAGTGATATCTCAATAAGTATAATGACTTATCGAGATCTTTGAGTTCTCTATAGGTATATTTGACTTATCGAGGTCTCTTGATCTTTGCATGTGAAATGACTTGTCGATATGTCTGAGATCTCTGCTTGTAGAAATGACTTGTCGATATCCCAGAGATCTCTACATACACATTTTGACTTATCGATATCTATGAGATCTCTAATGAGAAATTGACTTGTCCATATCTCCAATTCTTCACATCTTCGTTTGACTTATCGATATCTTTGAGTTCACTACATGCAGAAATGGCTTGTCGATATCTCCAGTTCTCTAAATCTTCATTTGACTTGTCGATATCTCTGAGACTTCTTTAATAGTCATTTTAGACTTCTCGATAAGTCATTCTCGACTTCTCGATATAGCTTGATCTGTGACTTGTCGATATATTGACTTAGAACATTTTTCATAGAATAATTTTATTTAACTCCAAGCTTTTACACTTTTCTCTGAGGCATGATCATGGCTTGATCTTCTTCCAGAGATTTTTCCTTAGCTTGAGTCTTTTCACATAAAAATACTCCAGTCCAATCTTCTATCCTTTTTACAGACTCAAGAAATATAATACAGAATATAAAATTGATTATCAAACAACTAAATCTTAGGGTTGTCAATGTGACTTAGTCTTCTTATTATACAATCATGTCTTGCACAACAGTATTAACCTGCATCTTCTCCTATGTCTATAGCTACCAAATTGGATGAAGACAAGAAAGGAAACAGTGTAGACATTTCAAGCTATAGGGAAATGATTATATTTTTACTTTACTTGACTTCTAATAAACCAAACATCATGTTTGTTATATTCATGTGCGTAAGATTTCAAGAAAATCCTAAAGAATCACATCTAATGGTTGTCAAAAGGATTTTCAGATATTTGAAGGGAACACCAAACTTGGGATCTTGGTATCCTAAGGGAACTGATTTTTCTATTAATTTTTATGCTATTATATGATTTTATAAAGGATTTATGGATTTGATAAATTATATTTCCGAATAATTATAAACTACATTGTATAATTGGGAATCGTCCGACTTCAACCGTTTTTACGTTTTTACAACCCAAAAGTCTCGGGAAACTCATTTCTAACCTAATATGATTATTCCGAGCATTTTCCATATTTTGATTTTTTCGATCAGGAGTACGGTTTTACCCGTGCGGGTCCCGGCATAAAATTTTCGATACAATATTCGTTTCGGTAAATCGATAAAACTCATATTTCAAGGAACGAGATTTTTTGATTAAACTATTATATTATCTTCTCGAAATTCGTGTAACCAAAGCGCTGAGACCAAGACCGTATTAACAAAATGCCTGGTTTTGATACTTATCCCAAAACCTGTACCGAATTAGATCTGTTTCATCAATTAAGTATTCTATTTTATATCCGATATGATCGAACGAGGTACCAATATTCCGTAAATATCAATAGCCCTTACCGTATTTTATTTTGTATAGATAATCATTTGCATACAGTAAAAATATATAATTTTCAGAGAAAAACCCTAAAATTCATCGTGTTCTTGAGAATCAAACCTAAAAATGAAGGCGTTATCGATATCGAAATCAAGCGTGTGAGTAGTCAAAACAAAGCTTGTGAAGAGTACTTTCAGATTCCACCATTAATTTTACTGCAGAAATTATAGGTATTTATCTATATTTTTATTTAATTTTGAATTAATTTGGATTTAATTATGAACTTTTGATTTTGATGTGGTTTGTGTGATTTGATGTTTGCCTGTTGTAGAGAATTTGATTATGATCATTTTGGTATATCATATGTTGGATTTTGAGCTTCACATCATAGAGAAATTAAGGTTTTAATTTTGTAATTTTAAATTAGGGTTTGAATATAGTATGAATGTTCTTAATTAATTTTGGGTGTTTTTATTGTGGGGGTTATAAGTATAAATTAATAATACCATTAGATAGATCGTGAAATAACAAATCGAATGAGGTAGGTGGCATGGACGGAGCGTAGCCAGAGCTACCTCGTCGGAAAATGCCGCGTAGAGGCGGCGGAAACTTTGAATGGGATTTCCCGTTGATTCCTTGATTGTTTACAAGTTTTGATTGCATTCTATGTTTCTGGAAGCTAGAATAACATTCCTTGTTAATCTGGAGTGTTTCTGGGTACATTTACAGTCACTGTTAATGGCGACCGTCAGCGAGAGAGGTCGGGGAAGGTGGTATAATTACCAATTTTCCCCTGTAGTTATACAAATCTTGCAATTCAGTCCCTGTTATTTCAAAAACTTACAAACATAATATTTCTGTTCTAAAAATTTTCAAAATACCATATTCTGTTTATTTTATTTTTAGAAAAATTATTTTTAATATTTTTAATTCCAAAATTCATTATTTTTAATTCTGAAAATTATTTTTAATTCAAAAATAAATCCGAAATATTTAATTAATTAATTTAATTAATAATTAGTTATTTAATTGGTAAAATTAATTTAAATATTAATTGATTAATTGATTTAATTAGTTATTAATTGATTATTTATTAGATTTAATTATTTTTTTGATTTAAAATTCCGAAAAATAGTTTCGAGCTTCAAAATATTAGTTTAAATTATGTTCAAGGCTCGATATTTATTATTAAATGATTTTAAAAGTCAGATTCAGGTATTCGAAAGCTATTAATTGTTTATAAGTGATTCTTTGATACGTTTTAATTTCGAAAAATGTTCAAAAATTCGTATTAAATACTTGGAAAATCATTTTAACCCTGAATCTTCTTTGAAAAGTTATTTTTATCAAATATCTTAAATGCTATGTGATATATGTGATCTGATTGATGTATAATATACTTATGTGTTTAGCAGTTTAGCAGTTTTTATTGTAACTTTCAATCCGTACGTCGGATTTGGGTGAAACGAAGGGTAGATAGAAGCCTGTAACGAATAGAATAAAGTGAGAATGTGTATTGATAGATACTTGTGATGTCTAACAGATGAAGCGAGGTGTAGAAAGGGAAAGCAGATAGTCAGTGAATAGAAACGATAGACGAGAGCAAGTGAAGTGAAGCCAGTCGAGATAAGGCAAGTATTTCCGACCTTCTTGATATGTATTTGAAATAGTTCTATTTTTTATTGCAAGTGCTTTGAAACACTTAACCCTAAACCCTGATTCCATTTATTGATCTTTGAGCCATAAGCCCTATTCATTGTAAACCATCGATTATTGAATTCCCAGATACAAACCACAAATATACGATATCACTGATCTGGATTTTCTTAACATAAAAACCTTCATACCTTGTACATCAGAAGACTAATCCTTGTTAGTCCCTTAACAATGCAACAAGAATTACAGAAGGGGGGTTGAAAGGAATTCTTGAAACTTTTTCACAAATAAAATTGTTCTAACTTAAATATATATATCTATATATATATATATCAGTGTGAGTTGATTTGCCGAGTGCGGAATAATAACTTGAAGTGAATCAAAACACAAGTAATTAAAAACACAAGTCTTTAAAAACTTTCTGGTGGATTTGAATGTATCCACCAGAGATATATAATATATCAAGAGAAGTCTATGTAGCAATTAGCTCACAGCTACTTACAAATGAACATCTAAGAATACAGAGAAATACTGAGAATACAGCTTTCAAAATGTTTCTCTCTTGGTTGCTTAGTTAGTTATTCTATTTGCTGCTTCTTGGTTTATATATCACCAAGATCACAAAGCAATAAGACAATATAATAAAATAAAAACTATCAAGTCTAATACTATGCTACTTCATTACTCTATTCTAGCATCTTTGAATATCTTCATAATAGCATGGAAATGGCAATGCTTCTTTGTTCTCCAAAACCCAGTTGAATAGGCTTCCACATTCCATTTGCATACACTCGACGCATGTGACTATGTTGTCACTGCCAACAGATGTTTGAATTCTTTATCCGTCGAGTTCATGAGCATCCGTCGAGTTCATGATCATCCGTCGGGTTGTCTAGTTGATCATCCGTCGAATGGCATTGCTGTTCATCCGTCGGGTAGCAATCTGACACTTGACTTCATTTCATTTATGCAGAATTACAAGATATCACCTATGTACAATTAATCAACCTATTCTGCATATCTAGTTAAAGTCAACATGACTTGAGCACTACTACAAAATCTAAACAATGTGTATGCAGAAAGTGCTATAGACTTATTATTACATAAGCTACTCACTCGATGGATAATAGATCATCATCCGTCGGGACTATATTGAGTCATCCGTCGGGACTATAATCCTTATCCGTCGAGTGCTATAATTTTCACTAGGTAAAATCTACCAAGGTGTTTTGTTAATGAAATCATCAAGTACACAACATATACACAACAATCTCCCCCAATTTATGTCTGCTGGAATTGTAGCCATAAATTAAGAGAAACTTGATGATAACAAAACACCCTAAAAATACAACTTTGAAAGTAGATAGATAAAACTGTAAGTGCTTCAATTAACAAAATGTACAAAGTTTAGCTCACAGTCATTTTCAAGGTGCTCCTCTAGCCTGAGCAGATTTATCTAGTTCCTTGAAGGTCTGGATCTCTTTCCAAGCTTTCTGTTGTTTTCATCTATCTGATTTTGAGTTGTCTGCGGAATTCCAGTTCAAAGAATCTGAGAGATGTCAATTGATCTTCTAATCTCAAAAAATCTTCTAAACCCCTT
Organism: Apium graveolens; assembly: GCF_009905375.1. NCBI lineage: Eukaryota > Viridiplantae > Streptophyta > Magnoliopsida > Apiales > Apiaceae > Apium > Apium graveolens. Next base: position 113,987,499 of record NC_133649.1, read on the forward strand.
TGTCATCCATGAACCTCCATCAGCCAGTAGAGCCTAGATGCACTCTTTTCTCTGTGTAAGGAATAATTAGAGTCTTTGGGAGTGCATCTTTAGCTCTAATACTCCTAGTTCTTCAATCTTTTTCAGAACCACATTTTCTTGCAGTCATATGAACCCAAAGTTCTTCTTAAAATATCAATAAACCTTTATTAGTACACTTGGCGTTTCTTGGAGGATCCTGTTAAGTGGCCATTGAATCTCCTTTCCTCCCTTGTACTTGAAAACTAACCTTTTCAGGTAGATTTCTGTATGCATCAATCCTCTCACTTCTTCTAGTTCATCCATATAGAGATTTTGATCAGAGAATTCCTTGATATCACACAAGTAACATGTAATCTACCTTGTTGACTTTAGATTGAGCTTGGACTAGAGATTTGGATTTGAGATGGTGACAACTTCACTTTCTTGACTGCTCTTGACTTTGTTCTCTTTGGCTTGTTAAGGATTGGCAAATTGAAGTCAGGAATTGGTAGGCTCTCCCAGTCTATTGGTTCATCCTTAGGCACAATAGGTTCACCATGAATGTTCCTGTAAGGATCCACCACCTTGATGTCTCCAAATACCACAGTGGATTTTGATGCTTGAGTTGTAGTTGGAGTGGATTCCTTGGGAAACTGATCCTCCAATTCCTTACCAACAAAGTTCAATTTCCTTTTAGTTCTTTTGGCCAATTCCTTATATCTCTGTATATTTCTTCTGTTCTGATTCAACTTACTTCTTTGGATCTTGGGATTCAGTGATTCCAGTTGGCTGAGAAGGAATCTATTGTGTTGGTTTCACAGCTTGTAGCTTGGCCAAAATAGCAGCTTGCTCTTCTTTTGCGTAGCCTTTTTGGAATCTAGAATAGCTTGCTTCTTTTCCTGCTTCAATCTTGCCTTTTCTTGCCTCTTTACTTGAGCAAATTGAGGATGTCCAGCCACCACACAAATTTCTTTCCCATTCCTGAAAACTTTAGCAATTCTTCTTTTAAAGCTAAATCAGCTGGATCCTTGTAGAAGGCAATTGACCTTGACAGAAGCTTCTTCCCATCAGGTTTAGGTGTCTCATACACTGTATCCAAAGGGTTTTTTACGATGATTTTGGATAGTTCACCCTTGGCTTCAGAATAATTCAGCCTTTGAGATTTGATACATGATGGTTGTCCTCTTTCCAGATAGTCATGCTCATTTCATTCATAGAGATCTGTTTGACTTCAGAGTGATAAATGGCTGACTTTACTGGCTCCTTTACTAGCCAAACTTCCTTTGTATGTCCCTCACATTTCTCCCAGTTGATTGGCTTCAACTGCTCCTTTTCAGCTTCTCTTAAATTGGTTGCTGCTGTATTGATTCAGATCTATACTATTTGTTACTAGTGGTTTGGTGAAGTAATTATGGGCATAATTAATTTACTGATTTGAATTTGAAGCTTCTCCCCTCACTTGGTCCTTTCTCCCCCTTTTTGTTATCATCAAGTTGAGTAGAGGAGGAGGTTGTGAGGCAGCCACCAGTTTCTGAAGTAAATCTGTCTGTTGAGCTTGATGTAGATGAATGGAAGTTAGAAATGCTTCCATACATGTCATCCTTGTGTCCAAGGCATCTATCTTTGTGGCAAGATCAGAATTTTTTCTGAGCTACCTCTTGATGTCAAGAATTGGTGGCTTCTAGAAGTTTAGAATCTATTTTGTCTGAAATGGCCTTCTTTATCTCATCAATGTCACCCTTGATGGTGTAACATCTCTAGCATATTGGAAGCCTTGAATCTGTTGTAGTTGCATAGAAGCAAGATGTGCTTGAAGGAGCTTCTTGGTGTTGGCATTTGTAGTGGTTTGAAGAGCAGTATTAGCTGATTGATTAGTTGAATCAGGGTTGTCTTGAAGTAGTGCTCATCACAGTGCTTTGAAAATGCCCATGATGACATTCCTGATCTTGAACTTGAACCTACTTCCCCCCTATGTCTAATGCCTCTTCTTCACTATCTCCACCTTCATCTCCAAAGAATCTGCTGAACCACCAGTCTCATAATCAACCTCACCAGCTGTAGAGGGCAAAGCTGTGATAGCATCCTTAGTTCGTAGCATAGACTGTGTGGTGTGCACCAAATGCGCATCCTTTCTGCATTATCATTGCCCTCTTCAGATAAAAGTTGATAAGCTGGAACAGGGTGAGTAAATGCCTCTGCATCAAGGGAGTGGAAACTATGACAGCTTGAGGTTGCTGAGATAGTCCATCCCTATCTGCATCCTGGACATTCATTAACTCACTAACAAAGACACCCATCCTATATAGCTCCTGTACCCTGCATTTCTCTCTTGTTCTTTCTTTTATTGCATCAGGGTCTCACCCTGGCTCCCCACCCTCACACCCTCACCTTCACCATCTAAGGTTGGGAACTCCTCTCACTCTCTTTTGCCAATCCTGAAGAAATAGATTACATAGTTTCACTCTTTTCCTCTCCTTTTTCCTGGGAACAACCCAGACTCTCACTCATAATACTCTCTTCCTCAATCCTAAGAGTGACTGGACAACCACTAAGTCTTCTGCACTTGAAATAAATGAAGTTTGAAACTGTGCAGAGACACTCGACGGATGAGTAGTAAGCCATCGAGTTAGTGATTTTGCTATCCGACGGATAACTGCTGTTAAGCTTATCGTCCGGGATACAGTCACTACTCGACGGAATGAGCGATATCCATCGAGAGAGTAGAAATGAATGAACTAGGAATAGAAACTATTTTGGACTCTATGCTGATTGATAAGATTTTGGGCACATATGGATTCAACAGTTCCTGAAAGAATTGGAAAGTGTGCCAACAAATCATATAAAAGATGATGCTCACTTGCATTAGATTTGGCCTTCCACAACAAAGTTAAAGAAGGGGAATCAAGAATTGATGTGTTGATCATATCCACATCCATAGAAATTGTAGGAGAATTGGTGTTTGAGGTGCTTCTATCACTAGAGATTTTGGCCGTGACTCCATATTTATTGGAGGCCCACCTCAAGCTGAATTTGGTGAAGGTGCAGTGACTGTGTCTTTAGCACCAGTTTGCACAGTGTGTGTACCCTGTGCATCCCCAAGGGTTTTGGATTTTTCTTTCTGGCATAAGTTTGGGGTGAGCTAGTGTCCCTTACCCTCTTGGCCTGTGCTCTTGGTGAGAGCTTTGTTCAATAGTTACATCCTTTTGGGAGGATGCAACTAGAAATGAGCTTTTATCTTTTTAAGCACTGCAGTTTGTTGGGAACTGTAGTGTTGCTAGGCTGGGAACCACTCAACTCCATCCTTA